>NC_069504.1:987170460-987222960 GCF_027579735.1 Bombina bombina
TTCAACATCTAATGTACAAGATATACCTGTGAATTTAAAAGAATTTATTGCTGATTCTATTCAGAAGGCTTTGTCTGCCATCCCGCCTTCTAATAAACGTAAAAGGTCTTTTAAAACTTCTCATAAAGTTGATAAAATTTCAAATGACCGACAACATACTGAATTATCCTCCTCTGATGAAGATCTATCTGATTCAGAAGATCCTTTCTCAGATATTGACACTGACAAATCTACTTATTTAAAATGGAGTATATTCGTTCTTTTTTAAAATAAGTGTTGATTACATTGGATATTGAGGAAACTAGTCCTCTTCTTGATACTAAAATTAGTAAAGTTTAATTTCTGTTTATAAACCTCCTGTGGTTACTCCAGAGGTTTTTCCAGTTCTTGATGCTATTTCTGATATGATTTCTAAGGAATGGAATCGGGGTTGATTTGATTTAAATCAAACTGATTTAATTCACGATTTAAATCACGATTTAAATCACTAGTCAGTAAGGCTTGATTTAAATCATAGTTTTCTACATAAAGACTAATTCTTGCTGGTATAACTTTAATATGCAAGTAGATGAAGATTTTTAGAATAACAACTTTTCATATTAGTTTTTTTTATCCCCAGTTTAATAGGTTAATCAATATAATTCATATTTGGACAACTTTTCTGTTGTACTTAGGAAATAAAAAAAATAATCATTACCTTAATAATAACAATTTAAATAGATTTATTCAACTGAAACAATAACATTACAGCATGTGATTTGCTTAAACAAACATCCATGTTTGTTAACTAATTTGGCTAAGCAAAATATATATATTTTAAGAAACTTAGACTGTCAGCCCAGCCTACACATGAAAAACTTAAATACTGTCCTCTGTAGCTCACTCGTCATCTTCAACTTCTTCTTTGTTCATAATCTTGAAAAGAAAAACAAGCTTTCCTGCTTTATCGGGTCCCAAACGATTTCTCAATTTAGAATGAATGAGTCCAAAGGAAGAGAATATTCTTTCAACGCCTGCAGAAGAAGCTACTGCTATTAAAAGTGAAATCATTACTTGAACATGAACAGTCTCTAAATCCAAGTGCTTAAAGGGACAGTTCACCCAAAAAAATTCTCCCATTTAAATTAATTTAACCTGCTAGAGTGTATTAAATTGGTTATAAGTAGCTCCTTTACTCCTATTTCAGCATTTAAAATAGCTGATTTAGCATGTTGTATCACCACCTACACTGAACAAATTAATACTGGAGTATAGGCTATTGAATAGCCTAAGTATACATAGCCAGCAGAAGAGATTACACACTCAGTGGGATGCAAGATAGTTAAGTAATAAAATGATAATTTTCCATTGTTCTCTCAATGTATTGAGCTTTGGTGTTCCAGACAAATAAAAGATAAAGAAGCAAGTCTGTTTCAGGGGCTAATTAATTAAATTAAAGGCTCATTTCCAAAAACTGCACCAACAACAATATAATGAGCTATTAGACACCTTTGCCCGACTGGATTTGGCTCATAAACAATCCCCTACAAACCCTGATATACTGACTGACTTACAAAACGCTAAACAAGCATTGGACGGCTTCCTACAAATAGAATACCAGACGCTTCGCGCAAAAACTAACAGAATGTTTTATTACGAAAGCAACAGGTCGGGCAAGTTATTAGCTAGAGCTTTGAGAAAAAAAGAGATTGAAATCTTATATTAACGAAATACAAACACCTAATTGTCCCCACACCCTAAAAACTATTAAAGAAATTCTACAATCCTTCCATGACTATTATTCCACCCTATATAATATTCATAGAAATGCGCCTTCTCAAGGCCCTACCCCAAATTTGATTTCTTATATCTCCAATGCACATCTGCCCACTATAACAACTGATCAACTTAACACCCTTAACAAACCCATTACCCAAACGGAACTCCTCACGGCCATAAAATCACTCAACAACGGGAAAAGCCCAGGGCCGGATGGTTTCACTGGAAAGTACTATCACACCTTCTCTTCGCACCTCTCCCCTTATCTCACTCAATTATTCAACAAGGTAACAGATACTAACCCGTTCCCCCAATCAATGCTAGAAGCACAAGTAGTAGTGATCCCAAAGCCAGTTAAACCCCCTACAACGCCCGCTAACTTTCGCCCAATCTCCCTACTTAACATAGACATCAAACTTTATGCTAAAATATTGGCCACCCGCATTAACTTAATACTCCCAACAATTGTTCATATTAATCAGGCCGGCTTCACTCCTCTTAGAGAAGCTAAAGATAATACGACCAAGATTCTATTACTAATGGAACACGCAGTTCACAACCACATCCCCTCCGTCTTCATTTCTATGGACGCGGAGAAAGCCTTTGATAGGCTGAACTGGCAATTTCTGAAGGAGACACTTACACAATTCGGCTTCGACTCAAGCTTCACTGGAAAAATATTCTCCCTTTATAACAGCCCCCAAGCCAAAATAAAGCTGAACGATACCTTGTCCCAACCATTTTCAATCACAAACGGAACGAGACAGGGATGCCCCCTTTCCCCTATATTATTTATCCTTGCAATGGAAGTCCTAGCATCACATATTCGACACAATACAGACATACAGGGGTTCACAATTGCTCATCAGGAATATAAAGCTACCTTATACGCTGATGACCTCTTTCTCACATTGACACGACCCCATAACTCACTTCCCCCCCTCATTCAAACACTACACCTATACGGCAAATTTTCAAACTTCAAAATAAATATTACCAAATCAGAACTGCTCCCACTTGGACTGCAGGCGGGGGAAATCACTGCAATACAAGCACTCGCACACTTTCGCATACAACCGCGCGCTATAAAATACCTCGGTGTGTATATTTCCCACCATACACAAGTCACACTGGACACCAATTATAAAGCCATAACCGACTCAATCCAAAATACACTGCGTTCCTGGAACAATAAACCAATCTCCTGGTTAGGCAGAATTAATTCGGTCAAAATGATTCTTCTCCCCAAATTACTATACCTCTTCCAAACACTACCGATCCCAATCCCCAAATCCGTGATACACAACCTTCAAAAATCGTTAATCTCCTATATATGGCAACACAAAAGACCTCGGATAGCTACTGCCACTCTCTATCGCTCCAAAGAGTTGGGCGGCCTCAGGATCCCAAATCTTACCCAATATAGACTGGCTAGCTTCTACACCAGAATAATACACTGGTGCAGACATTCAGTTCACAAAGAATGGGTTCTTCTAGAACACTCGTTATAACATACTTCACATCTGGGCAGCAAATGCTGGCTACATCCCTCTAAAAGAAACTTACCTACTTATCTACCAACAATCACTAGAGAAACATTAAAATTATGGGACACGTCCATAAAACAATATAACCATATCACAACTGTACCCTCTCCACTAACACCCCTTTGTGAAAACCCAGATTCTCCAATACCATTCCCCACCCACACAACTCAAACACCTCACATTATAAACTCCTCTCCCTGCCTTACAGTCATTCAAAACGGGAAAATCAAACCCTTAACCGAACTCGCCCCCATCCTGGACAAAATACATATAGAATGGCTTAAATACCATCAACTAACAGACTTCCTTACCAAACATCCATAAGCAACTACTTTTTCGCTCCCATACGGGTTTTGAAAGCAGCTGCATTTATGATACCCTACACAGGGGCTTTCTATCTTTTACATACCGATTACTTATGCAGCCGAGCAGCACGTCCCTCCCCTCGTACACACAAAAGTGGGAAACAGAGATTGGCATTACACAAACCCCTAAGGAATGGCAAAAAATCTTCTCCTGCATGACAAAATCTTCCTCATCCATATATGTAATGGAAATGAATGTTAAGTTACTATATAGATGGTACTACACACCCCACCGGCTTCACACCATTTTCCCTACACACTCGCCAGAGTGTTGGAGAGGTTGCCAAAACATTGGCACCGCCACACACATCTGCTGGACGTGCCCAACAGCCCAAACATATTGGGAAGCTATCAGAGTCGAATTCGAAAAAGTTCTATCTCTAAGTCTCAAACTTGACATCTGGTTTTTCATCTTTAATAAATTTACCAAAATAACTTGTAAACTCCGACTAGCTTTACTGACTATCATGACAAACTCAGCAAAACGACTAATTCCCAAAAACTGGAAAAGTAATACACTTCCATCTATCCAGGTCTGGAGAGAAACAACCACTCAGTCTCTCCAACTAGAAAAATATCGCTTCACTCGTAACAAATGAATAGCCGACTATCACTCGATATACTTTTTGTGGGAGGAATACCTTAATCAGACACCCCCCACACTCAAAACCACCACCCGAACATCCACTTCTTATACTCATATTCACTGACCACCCTTAGCTGACAGACCGGACGTCTTCTATTACCTTAACTTGAACAGAAGGTCAATTTAAGAGCCCGATAATCACTGACACAACAATTTACGCCTCTGCGGGAACCATGTATGTATGAATATATATTTTATACATCCATTTGAATTGTTCATTATATTTTCTCATTCACTTCATTGCATTAATTTCTTTCTTATCTAGTTTAAATAACTTACCTATGCAATCTAAATTTGTCCATTGAACGATAAATATACCCACAAATCATATATGTCAAAAAAATGTATCATGTATATGGAATCATTGTTATCACACTGTTGCATATGTAACTGTTTTAATTCTGCTTTGTATGCAGTGATTTTATGTTCAATAAAGCTTTTGAAAAAAAAAAAAAGAAGCAAGTCTGTTTACACAAACTTAGAACATAATGAGATCTGATATCACCTTTAAGTTCAACCCATTGTAATAGGCTGTGGTTTCAAAGCACAAAATCAGCTACTTCATATACACAAATTAGCATGAAAATGGAATTTCTCAATAGTTTATACTCTGCAGTTGGTATAACCAAGTCATTTAAAATACATTAATGGAAAAACAATTTTTACAGTGTACTGTCCCTTTAAGGTGACTTCCACCAGTTCACGTGCTGTGACTTTCTTTAAAATATCTTCAGCAAACATATATTTCTTGAATGGTTCCCCCTTAGCTTTGAAGTGTAATTATAGTTGGCATTACAGATGGATGATTGCTGGATACCCATGGGCAGAGCTAACTCCTCTTCCTCAGCACTTAAGTTTTGACCCTGATACTGAATAATGACAATATTTGCCAAAAAATGAGCTGGAGGAGTGCTTGTCCCAAATCCGATTTAAGATCCAAAAAATCCGATTTAAATTAAAAAAAAAAATCCGATTTAAATAAAAAAAAATCCGATTTAAATAAAAAAAAAATCAGATTTTTCTTTTTTTTTTTTTTTTTTTTTTTAAATCATTGATTTTATCCACCCTGAATGGAATAGACCTGGTACTTCTTTTATTCCTTCTTCAAGGTTTAAAAAATTGTATCTTTTGAAAGCAGTTACATTGGAGTTTTGGTAAAAGATTCCCAAAGTTGATGGGGCTATCTCTACTCTTGTTAAACGTACTACTATTCCTTTGGAAGATAGTACTTCTTTTAAAGCTCCTTTAGATAGGAAAGTCTATTTATATTCTGGTCATCTTCTCAGGCCTGCAATTTCTTTGGCTGATGTTGCAGCTGCATCAATTTTTTGGTTGGAAAATTTAGCGCAACAAGAATTGGATTCTGATTTGTATAGCATTGTTCGCTTGCTTCAACATGCTAATCATTTTATTTGTAATGCCATTTTTGATATCAAAATTGATGTTAAATCTATTTCTTTAGCTATTTTAGCTAGAAGAGCTTTGTGACTTAAATCTTGGAATGCTGACATAACTTCTAAGTCTAGATTGCTATCTGTTTCTTTCCAAGGTAATAAGTTATTTGGTTCTCAGTTGGATTCGATTATTTCAACTGTCAATGGGGGGAAGGGAGTTTTTTTGCCTCGGGATAAAAGACCTAAGGCTAAATCTAAAGCTTCTAACCGTTTTCGTTCCTTTCATCAAATTAAGGAACAGAAACCTAATCCTTCCACCAAGAAATCTGTTTCCAGTTGGAAACCTTCTTCAAATTGGAATAAATACAAGCCATTTAAGAAACCAAAGCCAGCCCCCAAGTCCGCATGAAGGTGCTGCCTTCATTCCAGCTCTGCTGGTAGAAGGCAGATTAAGATTTTTCAACGATGTTTGGGCAAATTCTGTCCAAAATGAATGGATTCTGAGTGTTGTCTCTCAGGGGTACCAAATAGGATTCAGAATAAGACCTCCTGTGAGAAGATATTTTCTCTCACGCATCCCAGCAAATCCAGTAAAGGCTCAGGCTTTCCTGAAGTGTTGTGTTTCAGACATGGAGTTTTCAGGGGTAATCATGCCGGTTCCGTTTCAGGAACAGGGTTTGGAGTTTGATTCAAATCTATTCATTGTCCCAAAGAAAGAAAATTCATTCAGACCAGTTCTGGATCTGAAAATTTTGAATCATTATGCAAGTGTACCAACTTTCAAAATGGTGACTATAAGGACTTTTCTGCCTTTTGTTCAGCACGGGCATTATATATCCACAATAGACTTACCGGATGCATATCTTCATATTTGATTCATCCAGATCATTATCAGTTTCTGAGATTCTCTTTTCTAGACGAGCATTACCAATTTGTCGCTCTTCCTTTTGTCCTAGCAGAAGCTCCAATAATCTTTTTAAAGGTTCTCGATGCCCTACTCTCTGTAATCAGAGAGCGGGGTATTGCGGTATTTCCTTATTTGGACGATATCTTGGTACTAGCTCTGTCTTTACATTCAGCAGAATCTCACTCAAATCAACTAGTGTTGTTTCTTCGAAAACATGGTTGGAGGATCAATTTACCAAAAAGTTATTTGATTCCTCAGACAAGGGTCTCCTTTTTAGGTTTCCAGATAGATTTAGTGTCCATGACTCTGTCTCTAACAGACAAGAGACGTTTAAAATTGGTTTCAGCCTGTCGGAACCTTCAGTCTCAGTCATTCCCTTCAGTAGCTGTGTGCATGGAAGTTTTAGGTCTCATGACTGCAGCATCGGACGCGATCCCCTTTGCTCGTTTTCATATGAGACCTCTCCAGCTTTCTATGCTGAATCAATGGTGCAGGAATTATACAAGGATTTCACAATTAATATCCTTAAACCCCAATGTTCGACTATCTCTGACTAGGTGGTTAAATCACCATCGTATATTTATAGATGCCTCTTTTGTTCATCCAACCTGGACTGTTATCACAACAGATGCAAGTCTTTCAGGTTGGGGAGCTGTTTGGGGATGTCTGACAGCACAAGGGGTTTGGAAATTTCAAGAGGCGAGATTACCCATCAATATTTTGGAACTCTGTGAGATTTGCAGGGCTCTTCAGATTTGGCCTCTGTTGAAGAAAGAACCATCCTGATTGACATATGCCACAACTGTGGCAACTGTGGCATATGTCAATCATCAGGGTGGGACTCACAGTCCCCAAGCTATGAAAGAAGTATCTTGGATACTTGCTTGGACGGAATCCAGCTCTTGTCTAATTTCTGCTGTTCATATCCCAGGTATAGACTATTGGGAAGCGGATTATCTCAGCCGTCAGACTTTACATCTAGGGAAGTGGTCCCTCCATCCAGATGTGTTTTCTCAGGTTGTTCAGATGTGGGGTCTTCCAGAAATAGATCTGATGGCTTCTCATCTAAACAAGAAACTTCCCAGGTACCTGTCCAGGTCCAGGGATCCTCAGGCGGAAGCAGTGGATGCGTTGACTCTTCCTTGGTATTATCAACCTACTTATATTTCTTTCATGTAATTAGCAAGAGTCCATGAGCTAGTGACGTATGGGATATACATTCCTACCAGGAGGGGCAAAGTTTCCCAAACCTTAAAATGCCTATAAATACACCCCTCACCACACCCACAGCAGGCTGGAGCCCGGTTTTCCTCTCAGAGTACAGTGAATGTCAGAGGGATGTGAAGAGAGTATTGCCTATTTGAATACAATGGTCTTCCTCTAGGGGATCTATTTCATAGGTTCTCTGTTATCGGTCGTAGAGATTTCTTCTCCTACCTCCCTTTTCAGATCGACGATATACTCTTATATACCATTACCTCTACTGATTCTCGTTTCAGTACTGGTTTGGCTATCTACTATATGTAGATGAGTGTCCTGGGGTAAGTAAGTCTTATTTTTTGTGACACTCTAAGCTATGGTTGGGCACTTTATATGTAAAGTTCTAAATATATGTGTTTAAACTTATATTTGCCATGATTCAGGATAATCAGTATTCCTTCATTCAGACTGTCAGTTTCATTATTTGGGATAATGCATATGAATAAATATTTTTTTCTCACCTTGAAAATTTTCAATTGACTTTTTTTCCCTGCGGGCTGTTAGGCTCGCGGGGGCAGAAAATGCTTCAATTTATTGCGTCGATCTTGACGCAAACTTTTTTGGCGCAAAAATTTTGTCATTTCCGGCGCTGTAGTTGACGCCGGAAGTTTGTTCGTTCGTTACGTCCTTTTTTGACGCATGTGTGTTCAGACTTTTTTTGCGCCAAAAAATGTGGGCGTCGTTTTCGGCGTCAGAGGACGTGGCGTCATACTTGGCGCCAAAAAATATGGGCGTTGTACTTGGCGCCAATAATGTGGGTGTCATACTTTGCGCCAAAAATGTGGGCGTCATACTTTTTCTCACATTATTTAAGTCTCACTTTTTTGTTGCTTCTGGTTGCTAGAAGCTTGTTTATTTTGCATTTTTTCCCATTCCTGAAACTGTGATTTAAGGAATTTGATAATTTTGCTTTATATGTTGTTTTTTTTCTATTACATATTGCAAGATTTTCCATTCACTGTTCCTGGATCAGAACATGCTGAGGGATTCCTGTTGACTGAGATCAGTCCTACCAAAGCTAAGTTCATTTATTTTAAATGTTATGAATGTTTATCTTTAGCTATGGTTTGTAATAAGTTATCATGATAAACTTTTACATGCAGAATCCATTAGTATTTATGCTTTATATATTGCTATTCTTTTTACATCTTGTGTACAAGATATACTTAGAAATTTATAAGAATTTTTTTCTGATTCTATTTTAAAGGCTTTGTCTGACATCCCGCCTTCTAATAAATTTTTAGGTCTTTTTCAAACTTCTTTTTTAGTTGATGAAGTTTCAAATGACCAACAACATATTGAATTATCCTTCTCTGATGGTGTTTTTTTCTCATTCAGAATTTTTCTTCATCAGATATTGACACTAACAAATCTTCTTTTTTATTTTTTAATAGAGTACATTTGTTCTTTGTTCAAAAGGTGTTGATTATTTTGGATATTGAAGTAACTAGTTCTTTGGATTTTAAAGACTAGCTAACATTTAAATTCTGCTTATTTATCTTCTGTGATTTCTTCAGAGGTTTTTTCCAGTTCCTGATACTAGGGAATGGAATAGGCTGAGGATTTTCTTTTAGTCCTTATTTAAGGTTTTTAAATTGTATTCTTTGCCGGCAGTTAGTTTTGAGGAAAGATTCCCCAAGTTAATGGGGCTATCTCTACTCCTGCTAAATATACTATTATTCTTATAGCAAATAGTATTTATTTTTTTCCTTCAGATGGTTGAATCTTATTTAAGGAAAATTATTTTCAGGTACTTTTCTTAGACCTGTAATTTATTTGGCTGATGTTGCAATTGCTTCATCTTTCTGGTTGGATACTTTAAGATCAAGTATCGGATTATGATTTGTTTAGCATTGTTAAAAGGACAAAATCTACTACTCATTTGAGGTTCAGACTAAGTGTTATTGCATTGTCTTGTTTTCTTGCATTTGTTGATCGTGCAAGTCCAGTGTGTTGACTGGTCCTTTAACTTAATTAACATGCTAATAATTTCATTTGTGTTGTCATTTTATTAAATATTTTCGCAAATGAGGTTTAATCTGTCTTTAGCTATTTTAGCTAGAAGAACTTTGTGATTTCAATCTTGGATTGCTAATTTGATTTCTAAAATCCATATTTCTTTTTTTTTTTCCCAAGGTAATCAATTATTTGATTCATAATTGGATTCAATTCTTTGACTGTTACTATGGGCTTCAAGATTGAGTTCTAAGACTAAACTTTAAGCTTATATTAGTTTTCTGTTCTTTCTAAAGAATGGAGTCCTGAATTCTTCCCCAAGTAACATGTTTATAATTGGAAGTTTTTTCATCATTCAATTAAGCCTTTTTAAATTCAGCTCCCCAAATTTGCATGTAGGTGCGGTTCTTATTCCAGCTTGGCTGGTAAGGGGCAGGTTGAGACTTTTTTGAAATTTGTTTGGTTCTATTCGGTCCAAACTTCTTAGACTTTGGGTACAGAATAGGATTCAGAGTAAAACCATCTGTGAGAAGTCTTTTTTTTCTCTATCGTATTCCAGCTATTTCAGTAAGACTAACACTTTCCTGAAGTGTATTCAGACCTATATGTTTTGGGTACTGGTGAAGCGCGGCTGGTCACCCGTTGGAGTTCAAGCGCTGCTCAGACCTGGAGTCTTCTGGGGTATTTATTCCAGTTCCATTTCTAGGAACTGGGTTTTGGGGTTTTATTCAAGACTATTCATTGTTCCAAAGATAGAAAATCTTTTTGATTTGTCATATAAGTGTACCATCTTTTAGAATGGAGTTTATATGGTCTATTCTACCTTTTTGGTCAGTGATGGCATTATTTGTTTACAATAGATACAATAGATGCATATCTTCATTTTCTGTTTTCATTCAGATTATTTTATTTTCTGAGATTCTCTTTTTTTGACAAGTATTACCAATTTGTTGCTTTTCCTTCTGGTCTAGCGACAGCTTTAAGAATCTTTTCTAAGGTTCTCAGTGTTCCTTATTTGGACGGTATGGTGGTACTGGTTCAGTCTTTTCATTCTGTGGAATCTCATACGATTCAACTTTGTTGTCTCTTCAAGACATGGTTAGAGGATCTTCTTATCAAAAGCTCCTTGATTCCTCACACAAGGGTCACCTTTTTTTAGGTTTCCAGATAAATTGTGTCAATGTTTTTGTCTCTAACAGACAAGTAACAAGTTTATTGGGTTCCGTTTGTCGGAATTTTCAGTCTCTATTATTTCCTTCAAGTTGCTATATATGCATGGAAGTTTTAGGTTTCATGGCTGCAGCATTGGATTCGATTCCCTTTGCTCATTTAGGAAACCTTTCCAGTTTTCTTATGCTGAATAATGGTGCAGGGATTCTAGGATATCACTTTTTATATCTTTGAATCCTAATGTTAACTATCTTTGATTCGGTGGTTAAGATCACCATCATTTAGTTCTATAGGTCTCTTCGGTTCTTTCAACCTGGACCATGATCTGCAGATGCGAGTCTTTTAGGTTGGGAGGCTGTCTGAGGATCTCTGTCAGCACAAGGGGTTTGGAAATCTCAGGAGGCGAGATTACCATTTCATATTTTTGGAACTCCGTGCATTCTCAGAGTTCTTCAGTTTGGTTTCTTTTTGAAGAAGAGACGTTTATTGTTTTCAGACAGACATTGTCACAATTGTGGCGTATGTCAATTATCAGGGTGGGACTATCAGTTCTTAGGCTGTGACAGAAATATCTTGGATATTTGCTTGGGCTAAATTCAGCTCCTATCTAATTTCTGTGGTCTTTTTCCCAGGTATAGACATTGGGAAGCGGATTATCTCTGTTAATCAAGCTTTACATCCGGGAGAATGGTCTTTTTTACCCAGATATGTTTTTCAATTTTTCAGATGTGAGGGCTTCCAGTAATAGATCTGTTGGCATCTCATCTAAACCAGGAACTTCCCAGGGGCCTATTTAGGTTTGGGGATCTTCAGGCGGAAGTAGTGTATGCATTGACACTTCTTTGGAATTATCAATCTGCCTATATTTTTTCATCTCTGGTTCTTCTTTTAAAAGTGATTTTCAAAATCATCAGAGAGCAATCTTTGGTGTGGCTGGTGGCTTTAGCATGGTCACACAGGTTTTGGTATATAGTACTTGTTCGGATGTTCAGTTGCCAATCTTGGTTACTTCCATTATAGCCATACCTTATATCTTAACTTTCATTTTTTTCATCAGGAATTCAAATTATTAATTTGATGGAATGAAAATGTAATGCTTAGTACTTAGTCATAGGAGTTTCTCTGACTCAGTAAGTAATACTATGTTGCAGGCTCGTAAATCTGTGTCTAATAGGATTTATTATCGAGTTTGGAAGATTTACATCTCATGATGCTCTTCTTATGAATTCTCTTGGCATTCTTTTAGAATTCCTAGGATTTTATAGTTTCTTCTTAAGGTTTTGTCTGCATGTTCCTTGAAAGGACAAATCTCTGCTTTTCCTGTGCTGTTTCACAGTAAGAATTGCTAAATCTTTCTAATATTCTTTGTTTTGTTCAGGCTTTGGTTCGTATCAAGCCTGTCATTAAGTCAATTTCTCCTCTTTGGAGTCTTAATTTGATTCTGAAGGCTTTACAGGCTCTTCTGTTTGAGCATATGCTTTCTTTGGACATTAATTACTTTTATGGAAAGTATTGTTCTTTTTAAACATCTCTTCAACTAGAACAGTTTTAAATTATCTGTTCTTTCTTGTGAATCTCCATGTTCTGATTTTTCATCAGGATAAGGTGGTTTTTCCTCATTTTAATTTTCACCTAAAGTTGTGAATTCTAACAACATTAGTGGAGGAATTATTGTCTTTTCATTGTGTCTTAATCCTAAAAATTCTTTGGTAAGATTCTTACTTTCTTTGGATGTGGTAAGAGTTTTGAAATATTATATTGAAGCTATTCAGATTTCAGACAGACTTCTAGTCTATTTGTTATCTTTTCTGGTTTTAGGAAAGGTCAGAAGGCTTCTGCCATTTCTTTGGCATCTTGATTTTTCGGATGTCCAGTTGCCAATCTTGGCCACTTCCATTAAGGCCAGACCTTCTGTCTCAAGGTCCGTTTTTCCATTAGGATCTCAAATCATTTAATTTGAAGGTATGGAAATTGAACGCCTAGTGCTTTGTCATAGAGGTTTCTCTGACTCAGTGATTAATACTATGTTACAGGCTCGTAAATCTGTTTCTAGAAATCTTTATTATCGAGTTTGGAAGACTTATATTTCTTGGTGTTCGTCTCATAGATTCTCTTGGCATTCTTTCAGAATTCTTAGAGTTTTACAGTTTCTTCAGGATGGTTTGGATAAGGGTTTGTCTGCAAGTTCCTTGAAGGGACAAATCTCTGCTCTTTCTGTTTTATTTCACAGAAAGATTGCGAAGCTTCCTGATATTCACTGTTTTGTACAGGCTTTGCTTCTTATCAAGCCTGTCATTAAATCATTCTCTCCTCCTTGGAATCTTAATTTGGCTTTGAAGGCTTTACATGCTCCTCCATTTGAGCCTATGCATTCTTTGGACATTAAACTACTTTCTTGGAAAGTGTTGTTCCTTTTGCAATCTCTTCTGCTAGAAGAGTTTTTGAATTATCTGCTCTTTCTTGTAAATCTCCTTTTCTGATTTTTTTCATCAGGATAAGGCGATTTTGCAGACTTCATTTAAATTCTTACCTAAGGTTGTGAATTCTAACAACATTAATAGAGAAATTGTTGTCCCTTCCTTGTGTCCTAATCCTAAGAATTCTTTGGAGAGATCCTTACATTCTTTGGATGTGGTAAGAGCTTTGAAATATTATGTTGAAGCTACTAAAGATTTCAGGAAGACTTCTAGTCTATTTGTTTTCTTTTCTGGTTCTAGGAAAGGTCAGAAGGCTTCTGCCGTTTCTTTGGCATCGTGGTTAAAGCTTTTTTTTTTTTTTTTTTTGCCCAAACAAAGAACAATTGACAATAGGTGTTCCAACACAAAAGCAGATACAGTAACAATGTGCATCCACAAATGAACGATAATACAAAGCAGAATACAATCTCGCTTAGAAGTTAATAGGCACCTTCAGCGGATAGAGATGTACACCTAACCACTCAACAAAAAAGACAGTTTCTTAATACATAAAAACCCTTACCAAAACTATAATTTCCAGTAATGCTATATTCTCCAGATCCTATCCGACACACACACAGGGAAAAAGAAGAAAGGAAAAGGGGGAAAGAAAAAGAGAAGAAGAAAAAAAAAAACCCTCCCCTACTGGTTTCCACCACATTCTTTCAGGCAAGCAGCCACTCGCCTCTTAAGTTAGCTTCCAGTAAATAGAGTGTGGTTAAAGCTTTTGATTCATCAAGCTTATTTGGAGTCGGGTCAAGCCCCGCCTCAGAGAATTACAGCTCATTCTACTAGATCAGTCTCCACTTTGTGGGCTTTTAAGAATGAAGCTTCAGTTGATCAGATTTACAAAGCAGCAACTTGGTCTTCTTTGCATACATTTACTAAATTCTACCGTTTTGATGTATTTGCTTCTCCGGAAGCAGTTTTTGGTAGAAAAGTTCTTCAGGCAGCTGTTTCAGTTTGATTTTTCTGCTTATGTTTTAAGTTTTTCTTTTCATTTATGAGAATAAACTTATATTTTGGGTTGTGGATTATTTTTTTTCAGCGAGAAATGGCTGTTTTTATTTTATCCCTCCCTCTCTAGTGACTCTTGCGTGGAGTTCCACATCTTGTGTATTGCTATCCCATACGTCACTAGCTCATGGACTCTTGCCAATTACATGAAAGAAAACATAAATTATGTAAGAACTTAACCGATAAATTCATTTCTTTCATATTGGCAAGAGTCCATGAGGCCCACCCTTTTTATGGTGGTTATGATTTTTTTTTGTATAAAGCACAATTATTTCCAAATTCCTTTTTGATGCTTTTTACTCCTTTCTTTATCACCCCACTACTTGGCTATTCGTTAAACTGAATTGTGGGTGTGGTGAGGGGTGTATTTATAGGCATTTTGAGGTTTGGGAAACTTTGCCCCTCCTGGTAGGATTGTATACCCCATACGTCACTAGCTCATGGACTCTTGCCAATATGAAAGAAATGAATTTATCAGGTAAGTTCTTACATAAATTATGTTTTTGTCTCTTTCCCAACTTGTTTTTTGTCCTTTTAAGTGCCAACATATACTGTGCATATATAAACATGTATTGTGTGTGCAGACCTTTTGTAATGAGGTTCTTAAGTGCTGATATATACTGTACACATATAAACGTATTGGACTGGTTAATGATTTTGAAATATTTTATCCTAAAACTTTTTTATCTGCTGAACTAGGAAGCAGTGGTCTTTTAAATAAACAAGTTTGTGACAAGTCGTTTAGAACTGATCTGGCCTTTATGCAAATATTTTTAAGTCATTAACCATTCCATTTCTAAACTGCTTGTCACACAGTCACAGAAATGTATTTATTTATAAGACCACTGCTTCCCTAGTTCAGCAGATAAAAGGCTTTAGGCTAATCAGTCCATTTCTAAACTGCTTGTCACTCTCAATAACAAAATAATTTAATTGACTTGGGGACATTAAAGGAACATTCACATGCAATTGTAAACAACTTTACAATTTACATCCATTAACAAAATGTTAAGTCTTTTTATATGTACACTTTTTGTGTCACTAGCTTTTACTGAGCATGTGTAAGAACTGACATCATATACACATATGCACCCTTTTGTGATTGGATGATGGATGTCACATGATAGAAGGGGAGTTGAAATAGACTTAACTTAAAAACTTGTCAGAAATAAATCTGTTACTCAGTTGGAGTTTAGACGAAGTGCTATTGGATTGTGGTGTTGTCGTGCATTTGTTGGTTACTATGCAAATTCAAAACAAAATTCCTTCCTAAGATAGGGAGAGTCCACGGCTTCATTCCTTACTGTTGGGAAATACAACACCTGGCCACCAGGAGGAGGCAAAGACACCCCAGCCAAAGGCTTAAATATCCCTCCCACTTCCTCATTACCCCAATCATTCTTTGCCTTTCGTCACGTTAGGAGGTGGCAGAGAAGTGTCAGAAGATTTGGAGAGTCCTGAAAAAGGGTACAGTTTTAAGTAGTCATGTCAACCTCTCAGTGAGAGTATTGATGAAAGTTAGAGTCTGGAGATGCAGGGAAATCCAGACTACTGCTAACAGCTCCTAAGCAATCAGTGTTGACGAGTGTCACTGCCTGCTTTCTCTCACTCAAATCCATGCCAGGAGCGCTGCTAAAAGACTGTCACACTTGAGAGGCTGTGTTCTGTTCCACAGCATGGATCCTGGAGGTAAAATCGTTTCAATTTTTACACATAAAACAATATAACAGGGTCACAGTGTGGCTCCTTTATACCTTGATAGGATCCAGGGTTAATATCCTCTGAAGGGGGTTTATTGAACAGTTAAGGTTAATTCATCAGTGTATTAATTATTTACATGCTGCTTTGTGTGATTTTTTTTTTCCTGGGCTGATGTGTGTTTTTGGCTGGAACAAACAAGTTTCACTTTCGTTTTTGAAAGTGTTGCCCGGCTCCTATTACTTGCTGTACTTGTAATAACAGGGGAAGTACGGTCTTGCACTCCATGTGACCGGGTGTGATCTATGTTCATTTTCTCCATTCCGGCTGAGACTTGAACCTGAGGAGAACGTTTCCTCTGTTAACTGTCTGGGTCTAGGAGGTGGTGAGTGCCCCATCCATTGGGAGTATAAAGGTGCAGTTTTCTATAGTAAAAAACGTTTTTATTTGTGTACTTCTGTGGGTATAACCTGAGCTATGGAGGACTCTGACATGTTAGAAGGTACTCCTTCTGTACTAAATCATACCTGTTTATATTGTGAGGTGGCCATAGTTTTCCCGCCCACTCAATTATGGTTCCACATGCCTTACCACCGTTATAAAGTCTAAGAAGGGAGACAAGCCTGCTAAGGCTCTTAGTCCCTCTGAGCCATCTACTTCTCAGGACTCGGCGTCCCGTGAGATTACTACCCTTGCTACATTTTCCACTCCACATGCAGTCCGAAGGGGACCTTCTTCCTGCAGACTTTGCCACGCAGTTACAAACGTCGTTGTCTGCAGTCCTCAGTGCATTACCTCACTAACAAACACAAGAGAAAGGTTAAACATAGCTGTCCTGACCCGGAGTCATCTAAATATTTATCGTATTTAGCCGTTATGTCCCAGTTATCTGATGATGAGTTAACCTCTGTTGCTTTAGAGGATGAACTTTTTGGGTCGGAGCCCTTGGCGTCTAAGCCTCCTGCTGAGGAGGAACCGTCCTTTAGATATAAAATTGAGCACTTGTATTTTTTATCAAAGGAGCAGCCACGCGCCTCTTAAGTTAGCTTCCAGTAAATAGAGAGTGGTTAAAGCTTTTGATTCATCAAGCTTATTTGGAGTCGGGTCAAGCCCCGCCTCAGAGAATTACAGCTCATTCTACTAGATCAGTCTCCACTTTGTGGGCTTTTAAGAATGAAGCTTCAGTTGATCAGATTTACAAAGCAGCAACTTGGTCTTCTTTGCATACATTTACTAAATTCTACCGTTTTGATGTATTTGCTTCTCCGGAAGCAGTTTTTGGTAGAAAAGTTCTTCAGGCAGCTGTTTCAGTTTGATTTTTCTGCTTATGTTTTAAGTTTTTCTTTTCATTTATGAGAATAAACTTATATTTTGGGTTGTGGATTATTTTTTTTCAGCGAGAAATGGCTGTTTTTATTTTATCCCTCCCTCTCTAGTGACTCTTGCGTGGAGTTCCACATCTTGTGTATTGCTATCCCATACGTCACTAGCTCATGGACTCTTGCCAATTACATGAAAGAAAACATAAATTATGTAAGAACTTAACCGATAAATTCATTTCTTTCATATTGGCAAGAGTCCATGAGGCCCACCCTTTTTATGGTGGTTATGATTTTTTTTTGTATAAAGCACAATTATTTCCAAATTCCTTTTTGATGCTTTTTACTCCTTTCTTTATCACCCCACTACTTGGCTATTCGTTAAACTGAATTGTGGGTGTGGTGAGGGGTGTATTTATAGGCATTTTGAGGTTTGGGAAACTTTGCCCCTCCTGGTAGGATTGTATACCCCATACGTCACTAGCTCATGGACTCTTGCCAATATGAAAGAAATGAATTTATCAGGTAAGTTCTTAAATAAATTATGTTTTTGTCTCTATCCCAACTTGTTTTTTGTCCTTTTAAGTGCCGACATATACTGTGCATATATAAACATGTATTGTGTGTGCAGACCTTTTGTAATGAGGTTCTTAAGTGCTGATATATACTGTACACATATAAACGTATTGGACTGGTTAATGATTTTGAAATATTTTATCCTAAAACTTTTTTATCTGCTGAACTAGGAAGCAGTGGTCTTTTAAATAAACAAGTTTGTGACAAGTCGTTTAGAACTGATCTGGCCTTTATGCAAATATTTTTAAGTCATTAACCATTCCATTTCTAAACTGCTTGTCACACAGTCACAGAAATGTATTTATTTATAAGACCACTGCTTCCCTAGTTCAGCAGATAAAAGGCTTTAGGCTAATCAGTCCATTTCTAAACTGCTTGTCACTCTCAATAACAAAATAATTTAATTGACTTGGGGACATTAAAGGAACATTCACATGCAATTGTAAACAACTTTACAATTTACATCCATTAACAAAATGTTAAGTCTTTTTATATGTACACTTTTTGTGTCACTAGCTTTTACTGAGCATGTGTAAGAACTGACATCATATACACATATGCACCCTTTTGTGATTGGATAATGGATGTCACATGATAGAAGGGGAGTTGAAATAGACTTAACTTAAAAACTTGTCAGAAATAAATCTGTTACTCAGTTGGAGTTTAGACGAAGTGCTATTGCATTGTGGTGTTGTCGTGCATTTGTTGGTTACTATGCAAATTCAAAACAAAATTCCTTCCTAAGATAGGGAGAGTCCACGGCTTCATTCCTTACTGTTGGGAAATACAACACCTGGCCACCAGGAGGAGGCAAAGACACCCCAGCCAAAGGCTTAAATATCCCTCCCACTTCCTCATTACCCCAATCATTCTTTGCCTTTCGTCACGTTAGGAGGTGGCAGAGAAGTGTCAGAAGATTTGGAGAGTCCTGAAAAAGGGTACAGTTTTAAGTAGTCATGTCAACCTCTCAGTGAGAGTATTGATGAAAGTTAGAGTCTGGAGATGCAGGGAAATCCAGACTACTGCTAACAGCTCCTAAGCAATCAGTGTTGACGAGTGTCACTGCCTGCTTTCTCTCACTCAAATCCATGCCAGGAGCGCTGCTAAAAGACTGTCACACTTGAGAGGCTGTGTTCTGTTCCACAGCATGGATCCTGGAGGTAAAATCGTTTCAATTTTTACACATAAAACAATATAACAGGGTCACAGTGTGGCTCCTTTATACCTTGATAGGATCCAGGGTTAATATCCTCTGAAGGGGGTTTATTGAACAGTTAAGGTTAATTCATCAGTGTATTAATTATTTACATGCTGCTTTGTGTGATTTTTTTTTTTCCTGGGCTGATGTGTGTTTTTGGCTGGAACAAACAAGTTTCACTTTCGTTTTTGAAAGTGTTGCCCGGCTCCTATTACTTGCTGTACTTGTAATAACAGGGGAAGTACGGTCTTGCACTCCATGTGACCGGGTGTGATCTATGTTCATTTTCTCCATTCCGGCTGAGACTTGAACCTGAGGAGAACGTTTCCTCTGTTAACTGTCTGGGTCTAGGAGGTGGTGAGTGCCCCATCCATTGGGAGTATAAAGGTGCAGTTTTCTATAGTAAAAAACGTTTTTATTTGTGTACTTCTGTGGGTATAACCTGAGCTATGGAGGACTCTGACATGTTAGAAGGTACTCCTTCTGTACTAAATCATACCTGTTTATATTGTGAGGTGGCCATAGTTTTCCCGCCCACTCAATTATGGTTCCACATGCCTTACCACCGTTATAAAGTCTAAGAAGGGAGACAAGCCTGCTAAGGCTCTTAGTCCCTCTGAGCCATCTACTTCTCAGGACTCGGCGTCCCGTGAGATTACTACCCTTGCTACATTTTCCACTCCACATGCAGTCCGAAGGGGACCTTCTTCCTGCAGACTTTGCCACGCAGTTACAAACGTCGTTGTCTGCAGTCCTCAGTGCATTACCTCACTAACAAACACAAGAGAAAGGTTAAACATAGCTATCCTGACCCGGAGTCATCTAAATATTTATCCTATTTAGCCGTTATGTCCCAGTTATCTGATGATGAGTTAACCTCTGTTGCTTTAGAGGATTAACTTTTTGGGTCGGAGCCCTTAGCGTCTAAGCCTCCTGCTGAGGAGGAACCGTCCTTTAGATATAAAATTGAGCACTTGTATTTTTTATCAAAGGAGGTTCTGTCTACGTTAGAGGTTCCAGAGGTTGCGCTGCCTGAATAGCCTATGATACCTAAATTAGACAGAGTTTACGAAGACAGGAAAGTTCCTTTGACTTTTCCTGTGCCGGTTAAGATGGCGAACATTATTAAGAATGAATGGCAAAGAATTGGTTCTTCCTTTTCCCCCTTGTCTACTTTTAAAAAGTTGTTCCCAGACTATCAACTCGTTTTGTGGGGCTTCGTTCCTAAGGTGGTTGGTGTTATCTCTACACTTGCTAAACGTACTACTATACCTCTTGAGGATAGTTCTTCATTCAGAGAGCCAATGGATAAGAAAATGGAAACCTTTCTGAGAAAGATGTGGCTACCTACTGGTGCAACTCTTTGTCAGAGCTGATTGAGGTGGAGTCTCTCCTCAAGGATATTCAAGACAGAATTAAATCTCTGAGAATTGCTAATTCTTTTATCTGTGATGCGAACATGCAAATTATTTGCCTAAATGCAAAGGCCTCTGGCTTTGGGGTTCTAGTCCCCCAGGTGCTCTGGTTGAAGTCTTGGTCTGCGGATATGACTTCTAAGTCGAGACTCCTTTCTCTTCCCTTAAAGGGAAAGATTTTATTTGGTCTAGGCCTGGACTCCATTTTTTCTATGGTTACCGGAGGCAAGGGTGCCTTCCTACCGAAAGATAAGTCTAAGGGACGACAATCTTCGTTCCTTTTCGTTTGGACAAATCCCAACGACAACAATCCTCCTCCAAGCCCGAGCAGCCCAAGAGTACTTAAAAGCCAACTCAGTCCTGGAATAAATCCAAGCAGAGTAAGAAGCCCGCCGAAAACAAATCGGCATGTAGGGGCAACCCCCGATCTGAGATCGACTCGTGTAGGGGGCAGACTGTCTCTCTTTTTTCAAGCATCTGGTTCAAAGACATACAGGATCCGTGGGTCCTGGAGGTGGTATCTCAGGGATACAAGATAGGCTTCAAATCTCATCTGCCAAGGGGCAGATTCCTTCTCTCGAATCTGTCTACCAGACCAGAAAAGAGGAATGCCTTTCTAGGGTGCTTTCGGGATCTATCCTCCGTTGTTCCGGTGCCTATCGAAGAAAGAGGTTTGGGGTTTTATTCAAACCTTTTCTTTTACAAGATATGACGAGTCCATGGATTTCATCTTTACTTATGGGATATCACCTCCTGGTCAGCAGGAGGACGCAAAGAGCACCACAGCAGAGCTGTATATATAGCTCCTCCCTTCCCTCCCACCCCAGTCATTCTCTTTGCCTGTGTTAGTGTAGGAAGAGGTAAAGTGAGGTGTTAGTTTAGATTCTTCAATCAAGATTTTATTGTTTTTAAATGGTGCCAGCGAGTACTATTTTTCTCAGGGGAGAGCATCAGATGTTTTAACAATGGGAACTGAGGAGATTCTATATTCTCTGTTCACTTCCCATGCTGGTGCTGCCCTGCTGATGGTCTTATCAGATAATACATAAGGCCCTGTTGTCCCCACAGAACTACAGGAGGTGATGACAAGAGACCTCTTCTTCGTGTGGGACAGATTCACATTGTGATCAACACTGCGGTATGTACAGTCTTTTTGTTTCTGGAGAGACAGTGTAGCTCAGAACAGACTGGTCGTTACTTGCTACAACACAAAAGGGGTAAAAAATCAACTTACAAGTGTTTTGCAACAGATTTCCCTGTTATATTACTTATGTGTATTGCAGTGGGTGGTGTATATATGACCCGGTTTTATTAAGGCAGAACCGGTAACTTTTATTTGCAGGCTGACGCTGGGGGATTGGATTAGGCTCTGTATCTGCTTGGGGAGTTATTACTCTGTGGCTTACATTAATTGTGGCACAGTTTCGAGGGGGCACATTGGTATCACAGTTGGGTCTACCCGACATTAATATTGCCCATGCGGTTGTTTTTCTATGGGTTTTTTTTTTCCTATACCGCCCACGAAGGGCAGGGCTTAGTTCGCGCGTTTAGTTGCGCACTTGCTCATCCGGCTTCCGACAGTCCACAGAGGACTTAGGCAGCAGTTATATTGGAGGCTCCGGTGTTTCCTATGTCCGCTTGGCCTCAACTGATCAAGATTGCAAGCGGACCTAGGCAGCAGTTCACGGAGGTCGTTGGTTGTGAGTTAGGCGCCACAGCGGAGCTGTGTCTTGGTGCAGGGGTTAGCTTGTCATAACGTACTAAGGGCTATTAATAACCTTAGGGTTGAATAAGTTTGGTTATACAACTTCCTAATTTCTACTTGCACGTTTGAAGTAAAATTTGCAGTAAAAATTTGCTTTTAAATTTTAAAGGCGCAGTACATATTTTGTCATTTATTTTTTACTATACCACGACCAATATTGCACTTTGTTTTTCTTTTTATCATGGCTGACCTACTAGAACATACTTGTTCTATGTGTTTAGCTGCCAATGTGGAACCCCCTTTTACATTTTGTCCCTCTTGTACTGAGAGGGCTTTACAATTTAAAGAGCAAATCTTTTTCAAGGCTAGTATATTTAATGATGCTCCTCAGTTTGATGAGACTCAGGGTATGCCGCAAACTTCTCCCCAAGCGTCACAACCTTTAACACCCGCTCAAGCCCCATCAATTGCGTCCACCTCATTTACTCTGCAGGATATGGCGGCAGTTATGTCATCCACTCTTACAGAGGTTTTGTCTAAGTTGCCAGTGTTGCAAGGCAAACGTAGCAGAAGAAAGAACCAGGTGGTCCAGGCTTCTGATTCTTTGATGGCGATCTCCGAAGTACACTCCCAGGGTTCTGAAGTGGGAGGTAGGGAGGCTCTATCTGACGGGGAATTGTCTGATTCAGGGAATTGAGAGCGATATTCAATGCGCTTCAGGCTTGGCTTCAGTTGGCTTCGGCCAAATTCATCCGGTTTCAGTCGGACAACATCACAACTGTGGCCTACATCAATCATCAGGGAGGAACAAGGAGTTCCTTAGCGATGACAGAAGTATCCAAGATAATTCGGTGGGCGGAGGCTCACTCTTGTTATCTGTCAGCAATCTACATCCCAGGAGTGGACAACTGGGAGGCGGATTTTTTGAGCAGACAGACGTTTCATCCAGGGGAATGGGAACTCCATTCGGAGGTCTTAGCCACCCTGATTCTCAGGTGGGGCAGACCGGAATTGGATCTGATGGCATCTCGTCAGAATGCCAAGCTCCCGAGATACGGGTCCAGGTCCAGGGATCCTCAGGCCGAACTGATAGATGCCTTGGCAGTGCCTTGGTCGTTCAACCTAGCTTATGTGTTTCCACCGTTTGCTCTCCTTCCCCGGGTGATTGCACGGATCAAAGGGAGGGGGCTTCGGTGATTCTAATCGCTCCTGCGTGGCCTCGCAGGACTTGGTATGCCGATCTGGTGGACATGTCCTCTCTGCCACCGTGGAAACTTCCATTGAGGCAGGACCTTCTCATTCAGGGACCCTTCCATCATCCAAATCTAGTTTCTCTACAGCTGACTGCTTGGAGATTGAACGCTTGATTTCTCTTGTAAGGTGTATCCAGTCCACGGGTTCATCCATTACTTGTGGGATCTTCTCCTTCCCAACAGGAAGTTGCAAGAGGACACCCACAGCAGAGCTGTATATATAGCTCCTCCCCTAACCCCCACCTCCAGTCATTCTCTTGCAACTCTCGACAAGATAGGAAGTATCAAGAGATATGTGGTGACTTAGTGTAGTGTTACCTTCAATCAAGAGTTTGTTATTTTTAAACGGTACCAGCGTTGTACTGTTTTACTCTGAGGCAGAAATTAGATGAAGAATTCTGCCTGGAGGTTTGTAACTAAGGTCCATTGCTGTTCTCACACATAACTGAAGAGTATGGGAAAACTTCAGTTGGGGGAACGGTCTGCAGATTACCTGCTTTGAGGTATGTTCAGTATTTTTATTTCTAGACAGATGAATAAGTTCTAGAAAATGCTGACAGAGCCTTGTGTATTTGAGGTAAGCTAGATGCAGTGATTTAACGACTGGGATCATGCTTACAAAACAGGGTAATACTCATGTTAATACTCATATTACTTAGTGACAAAACGTTTACATGTTTCATAATTAGGACGTTTTTTTCTCTGAGGGAGATAAGTCTTTATTTGGGGCCTAGTTTTCCACATGGCTAGTCAGATACTCCTAGGAGTATTTTCTTAAGGCCCCTCTGACATCCAGAACATGGTGGGAGGGGCCTATTTTCGCGCTCTAGATGCACAGTTTTCCTTCAGACTGAGACATCCAGCTTCCCTAGAGGAGTCCTCTGGCATCTGAAGACCATTATAAAGGCTTTATTTCTTCCCTAAATCGTATTTGAGGGCAGGTAGGAGCCTCAGCAGAGCTGTGGCAAGGTGCTCAACTGTCTTTTACTGGGTTGACGTTTTTTAAATCCGGTTTGGGGGCTAAGGGGTTAATCATCCATTTGCAAGTTGGTGCAATGTTGCTTTAGTCCCTTACACACACTGTAAAAATTTTGAAGTCTTTACTATATTTTTACACGGTTTTGCAGTTTAAGTGCTAGTTTTTTTTCTCTTAAAGGCACAGTAATGTTTTTGTTTAATTGCTGTTTCACCTTTATTAAAGTGTTTTCCAAGCTTGCTTGTCTCATTACTAGTCTGTTAAACATGTCTGACATAGAGGAAACTCCTTGTTCAATATGTTTGGAAGCCATTGTGGAACCCCCTCTTAGAATGTGTACCAAATGTACTGAAATTTCTATAAACTATAAAGACCATATTATGGCGCTTAAAGATTTATCTCCAGAGGATTCTCTGACTGAAAAAAGGGAGATTAGGCCATCTAGCTCTCCCCATGTGTCAGAACCTATAACTCCCGCTCAAGTGATGCCAAGTACATCTAGCGCGTCTAATTTTTTTACCTTACAGGACATGGCGGCAGTTATGAATGCTACCCTCTCAGATGTATTGTCCAAACTGCCAGGGTTACAAGGAAAGCGAGACAGCTCTGGGGCTAGAACTAATACAGAGCTTTCTGACGCTTTAATACCTGTGTCCGATATACCCTCACAATACTCAGAAGCCGAGGCAGGTGAGCTTCTATCTGTGGGTGACATTTCAGACTCAGGGAAGGCGTTGCTTCAGTCTGATTCTGAAATGACAGCGTTTAAATTTAAGCTCGAACACCTCCGCTTATTGCTTAGGGAGGTTTTAGCGACTGGACGACTGTGAACCCATTGCAGTTCCAGAGAATTTGTGTAAGATGGACAAATACTTTGCAGTGCCTGTTTACACTGATGTTTTTCCAATCCCTAAGAGGTTTTCGGAAATTATTATTAAAGAATGGGATAGACCAGGTGTGCCGTTCTCTCCCCCTCCTGCTTTTAAAAGGATGTTTCCCATGGATGCCGCCATACGGGACTCGTGGCAGACGGTCCCTAAGGTGGAGGGAGCAGTCTCTACCCTAGCTAAGCGTACAACTATCCCCGTCGAGGACAGTTGTGCTTTCCTAGATCCTATGGATAAAAAATTGGAGGGTCTCCTTAAGAAAATATTTATACATCAAGGTTTTATTCTCCAGCCTCTTGCATGCATTGCCCCAGTTACTGCTGCAGCGGCTTTTTGGTTCAAGTCTCTTGAGGAGGCTCTACAGGTGGAGACCCCGTTAGATGATATTTTAGACAGGATTAAAGCTCTTAAGTTAGCTAATTCCTTTATTTCTGATGCCGTTTTTCATTTAACCAAGCTAACGGCTAAGAATTCAGGTTTTGCCATTCTGGCGCGTAGGGCGCTATGGCTTAAGTCCTGGTCAGCAGACGTTACTTCAAAGTCTAAGCTTCTTAACATCCCCTTCAAGGGACAGACCCTATTCGGGCCTGGCCTGAAGGAGATCATCTCTGACATTACCGGAGGAAAAGGTCACGCCCTTCCTCAGGATAGGTCCAATAAGTTAAGGACCAAACAGAATAATTTTCGTTCCTTTCGAAACTTCAAGAGTGGCGCAGCTTCAGCTTCCTCTAATATAAAACAAGAGGGAAATTTCGCCCAGTCCAAACCAGTCTGGAGACCTAACCAGGCTTGGAACAAGGGGAAGCAGGCCAAAAAACCTGCTGCTGCCTCTAAGACAGCATGAAGGAGTAGTTACCGATCCGGGACTGGATCTAGTCGGGGGCAGACTTTCTCTCTTCGCCCAGGCTTGGGCAAGAGACGTCCAGGATCCCTGGGCACTAGAGATTGTTTCCCAGGGATATCTTCTGGAATTCAAAGGTTCATCTCCAAAGGGAAGATTTCATCTCTCACAACTATCTGCAAACCAGATAAAGAGAGAGGCATTCTTACGTTGCATTCAAGACCTACTGGTTATGGGAGTGATCCAACCAGTTGCAAGGGAGGAACAGGGTCAGGGTTTCTATTCAAACCTGTTTATAGTTCCCAAAAAAGAGAGAACTTTCAGACCAATCTTGGATCTCAAGATCCTAAACAAATTTCTCAGGGTCCCATCCTTCAAGATGGAGACAATCCGAACCATTCTCCCTATGATCCAGGAGGGTCAATATATGACTACCGTGGACTTAAAGGATGCTTATCTCCACATTCCGATTCACAGAGATCATCATCAGTTCCTAAGGTTTGCCTTCCTAGACAGGCATTACCAGTTTGTGGCTCTTCCCTTCGGGTTAGCCACGGCACCAAGAATCTTTACGAAGGTTCTAGGGTCTCTTCTGGCAGTTCTAAGGCCACGGGGCATAGCGGTGGCTCCTTACCTAGACGACATTCTAATTCAGGCGTCGACCTTTCAAATTGCCAAGTCCCATACGGACATTGTTCTGGCCTTTCTGAGGTCTCACGGGTGGAAAGTGAACAGAGAAAAGAGTTCTCTCTCTCCTCTCACAAGAGTTTCCTTCCTAGGAACTCTGATAGATTCAGTAGAAATGAAAATTTTTCTGACAGAGGTCAGGATATCAAAGCTACTAACTTCCTGCCGTGCTCTTCATTCCACTTCTCGGCCGTCAGTGGCTCAGTGTATGGAAATGATCGGCCTAATGGTAGCGGCAATGGACATAGTTCCGTTTGCCCGTCTACATCTCAGACCACTGCAACTCTGCATGCTCAATCAGTGGAATGGGGACTACACAGATTTGTCTCCTTTCTTAAATCTGGATCAAGAGACCAGGGATTCTCTTCTCTGGTGGTTATCTCGGGTCCATCTGTCCAGGGGAATGTGTTTCCGCAGACCAGAGTGGACTATAGTGACGACAGATGCCAGCCTTCTGGGCTGGGGCGCAGTGTGGAATTACCTGAAAGCTTCAGGGTTCGTGGACTCAGGAGGAAGCCCTCCTTCCGATAAACATTCTGGAACTAAGAGCGATATTCAATGCTCTTCAGGCTTGGCCTCAACTAACTGCGGCCAGGTTCATCAGATTTCAGTCGGACAATATCACGACTGTAGCCTATATCAACCATCAGGGGGGAACAAGGAGTCCCCTGGCAATGTTGGAGGTTTCAAAGATAATTCTATGGGCAGAGGTTCACTCTTGCCATCTCTCAGCTATCCATATCCCAGGAGTAGAGAACTGGGAGGCAGATTTTCTAAGTTGGCAGACCTTTCATCCGGGGGAGTGGGAGCTCCATCCGAAGGTATTTGCCCAGCTGATTCAACTATGGGGCAAACCAGAACTGGATCTGATGGCGTCTCGTCAGACCGCCAAGCTTCCTTGTTACGGGTCCAGGTCAAGGGATCCCCAGGCAGCGCTGATAGATGCTCTAGAAGTGCCCTGGTCCTTCAGCCTGGCTTATGTGTTTCCACCATTTCTTCTCCCTCGTCTTGATTGCCAAGATCAAGCAGGAGAGAGCTTCGGTGATTTTGATAGCACCTGCGTGGCCACGCAGGACTTGGTATGCAGATCTGGTGGACATGTCATCCTTTCTACCATGGACTCTGCCGCTGAGGCAGGACCTTCTACTCCAAGGTCCATTCAAACATCCAAATCTAATTTCTCTGCGTCTGACTGCTTGGAGATTGAACACTTGATTTTATCAAAACGTGGTTTCTCCGAGTTGGTCATTGATACCTTGATTCAGGCTCGAAAGCCTGTCACCAGGAAAATCTATCATAAAATATGGTGTAAATATCTTCATTGGTGTGAATCCAAGGGTTACTCATGGAGTAAGGTCAGGATTCCTAGGATTTTATCTGTTCTCCAAGAAGGATTGGAAAAGGGATTATCAGCTAGTTCCTTAAAGGGACAGATTTCTGCTCTGTCTATTCTTTTGCACAAGCGTCTGGCAGATGTTCAGGCATTTTGTCAGGCCTTAGTTAGAATCAAGCCTGTGTTTAAACCTGTTGCTCTGCCATGGAGTTTAAATTTAGTTCTTAAAGTTCTTCAAGGGGTTCCGTTTGAACCTTTGCATTCCATAGATATCAAGCTTTTATCTTGGAAAGTTCTGTTCTTAGTGGCTATCTCTTCGGCTCGAAGAGTTTCAGAGTTATCTGCCTTACAGTGTGATTCCCCTTATCTGATCTTCCATGCAGATAAGGTAGTTTTGCGTACCAAACCTGGGTTTCTTCCTAAGGTAGTATCTAATAAGAATATCAATCAGGAAATTGTTGTTCCGTCACTGTGTCCTAATCCTTCTTCAAAGAAGAAACGTCTGTTACATAATCTTGACGTGGTTCGTGCTTTAAAGTTTTATTTACAAGCTACTATGTATTTTCGTCAAACATCGGCATTGTTTGTTGTCTTCTCTGGAAGGAGGAGAGGCCAAAAGGCTTCTGCAACTTCTCTTTCTTTTTGGCTGAGAAGCATAATCCGGTTAGTTTATGAGTCTGCTGGCCAGCAGCCTCCTGAAAGTATTACAGCTCATTCTACTAGAGCGGCGGTAGCTTCCACATGGGCTTTTAAAAATGAGGCCTCTGTTGAACAGATTTGTAAGGCGGCGACTTGGTCTTCACTTCATACTTTTTCTAAATTTTACAAATTTGATACTTTTGCTTCTTCGGAGGCTATTTTTGGGAGAAAGGTCTTACAGGCAGTGGTGCCTTCCGTTTAAGTTCCTGCCTTTTCCCTCCCTTCATCCGTGTCCTAAAGCTTTGGTATTGGTATCCCACAAGTAATGGATGAACCCATGGACTGGATACACTTTACAAGAGAAAACAAAATTTATGCTTACCTGATAAATTTCTTTCTCTTGTGGTGTATCCAGTCCACGGCCCGCCCTGTCACTTTAAGGCAGGTGTTTTTATTTTTAAAACTACAGTCACCACTGCACCCTATAGTTTCTCCTTTTTCTTACTTGTCTTCAGTCGAATGACTGGAGGTGGGGGTTAGGAGAGGAGCTATGTAGACAGCTCTGCTGTGGGTGTCCTCTTGCAACTTCCTGTTGGGAAGGAGAATATCCCACAAGTAATGGATGAACCCGTGGACTGGATAACACCACAAGAGAGAGAAATTTATCAGGCAAGCATAAATTTTGTTTTTATTTAAGCGAGGGTTCTCTGATTCGGTCATTGATACCTTAGTCCAGGCACGTAGGCCTGTTACCAGAAATATTTACCATAAGATATGGCATAAATATCTTTATTGGTGCGAATCCAAGGGCTACTCATGGAGTAGGGTTAGGATTCCCAGGATTTTATCTTTTCTCCAAGAAGGATTGGAGAAAGGGTTGTCAGCAAGTTCCTTAAAGGGACATATTTCTGCTTTGTCTATTTTGCTACACAAGCGTCTGGCAGATGTTCCAGACTTTCAATCCTTTTGTCAGGCTCTGACTAGAATCAAGCCTGTGTTTAGACCAATTGCTCCACCTTGGAGTTTGAATTTAGTTCTTAATGTTCTTCAAGGGGTTCCGTTTGAACCCATGCATTCCATAGATGTTAAGTTGTTATCTTGGAAAGTTTTATTTTTGGTTGCTATTTCTTCTCTCTCTGAGAGTTTCTGAGCTTTCAGCTTTACAATGTGATTCTCCTTATCTTATTTTCCATTCTGATAAGGTGGTGTTACGTACCAAACCTGGTTTCCTTCCTAAGGTTGTTTCTAATAAGAATATTAATCAGGAAATTGTTTTTCCTTCCTTGTGTCCTAATCCTTCTTCTAAGAAGGAGCTTCTGTTACATAACTTGGACGTGGTCTGTTGCCCTGAAGTTTTACTTGCAGGCACTAAAAGAATTTCGTCCATCATCTTCATTATTTGTTGTTTTATTCTGGAAAACGTAGGGGCCCAGAAAGCTACGGCTACCTCTTTCTTTTTGGCTGAAGAGGTATCATCCGTTTTGCATATGAGACTGCTGGACAATCAGCCTCCTGAAACAGATTACGGCTCATTCTACTAGGGGATGGTGGTTTCTTCATGACATTTTAAAAATGTTTCTGTTGAACAGATTTGCAAGGCTGCTACTTGGTCGTCTCTTCATACACTTTTTTCCAAATTTTATACTTTTGCCTCGTCCGAGGCTGTTTTTGGGAGAAAGGTTTCTTCAAGCAGTGGTGCCTTTCGTTTAGGTTCCTGTCTTGTCCCTCCCTTTCATCTGTGTCCTATTGCTTTGGTATTGTATCCCATAAGTAAGGATGAAATCCGTGGACTCCGTCATATCTTGTAAAAGAAAAAGGAAATTTATGCTTACTTGATAAATTTATTTCTTTTACGATATGACGAGTCCACGGCCCACCCTGTCAGTTTTCTAAGACAGGTCTTATTTTTGTTAAACTTCAGTCACCTCTGCACCTTGGCTTTTCCTTTTCTCTTCTAACTTCGGTCGAATGACTGGAGTGGGAGGGAAGGGAGGAGCTATATATACAGCTCTGGCTGTGGTGCTCTTTGCCTCCTCCTGCTGACCAGGAGGTGATATCCCATAAGTAAGGATGAAATCCGTGGACTCGTCCTATCGTAAAAGAAATACATATATCAGGTAAGCATAAATTTCCTTTTCGTGGTCCCAAAGAAGGAGGGAACTTTCACCCAATTCTGGACCTTAAGTGCTTTAAACAAATTTCTCAGTGTCCCTTCCTTTAAGATAGACGATAAGGTCCATCCTTTCTTTAATTCAGGAAGGCCAGTTTAAGACCACTATAGATCTGAAGGACGCTTACCTTTATGTTCCAATCAACAGGGAACACTTTCAGTTCCTAGGTTTGCATTCTTGGACCAGCACTTCCAGTTCATTGCCTTCCGTTTGGCCTAGCTACTGTTCCAAGAATCTTTATGAAGGTTCTGGGGGCTCTTCTAGCCATTCCCAGAACTCAGGGTATTGCAGTAGCCCCATACTTGGACGATATTCTGGTGCAAGCACCATCCTTTCTTCGATCACATGGATGGAAGATAAACTTGGAAAATAGTTCTCTTATCCCAAGTACCAGGGTGGAATTCCTGGGTACTATAATAGACTCCATATCCATGAGGATATTTCTACAGACCAGAGACGTTGCAAGCTAACTTCGGTATGTCTTGACCTCCTTGAGTCCCCTCTGTGGCTCATTGTATGGAGGTGATTGGTGTCCATGCATGGACATCATTCCTTTTTTAAGTTTCTTTCTCAGACCTTTACAACTGTGCATGCTGAGGCAGTGGAACGGCGATCATTCAGATGTGTCTCCAACATATTTTATTAGACAGCCGGTCCGAGAGAATCGCTCTCTTGGTGGGCTCTGTCCAGATCATCTGTCCCGAGGGACATGCTTCTTAAGACCATCCTGGGAGATTGTGACTACGGACGCAAGCCTATCCAGATGGCGAGCTGTTTTGGGATGCCAGGAAGGCACAAGGGTTGTGGACTCAGGAGGAGTCCTCTCTCCTGATCAATATTTTGGAACTACTGGAAATTTTCAAGGCCCTTGAAGGCTTGGCCACTTCTGGATTCATCCCAGTTTATCAGATTCAAATCAGACAATATAACCTCGGTGGCTTACATCAACCATCAGGGGGAGCGAGAAGTTCCTTGGCAATGGAAGGAAGTATCCCAGATTCTGGAATGGGAGGAGGCCCACAGCTGCTTGCTGCCAGCGATCCACATTCCGGGATGGACAACTGGGAAGCGGATTTTCTCAGCAGGCAATCCTTCCATCCAGGGGAATGGTCTCTCCATCCCGAGGTGTTTGTAGAGATATGCAGATAGATCTCATGGCGTCCAATCTCAATACCAAGCTACCCAGGTACGGGTCGAGGGATCCCCAAGCGGATCTAATAGATTGCACTAGCAGTGCCCTGGAGGTTCAAACTCATATACATTTTTCCTCCAATACCAGCTTCTTCCTCGAGTAATGGCCCCGCATCAAGCAGGAGCGGGTATCAGTAATCCTGATTGCTCTATCGTGGCCACAAAGGACATGGTTTGCGGATCTAGTGGGGATGTCCTCATCTCCTACTTGGAGCTTACCTTGTCGCAGAGACCTGCTGATACAAGGTCCATTTGTTCATCAAAATCTAGATTCTCTTTGACTGACTGCGTGAGATTGAACGCTTAGTTTATCGGAGTTTGTCATTGACTCTCTTATTCAAGCTCGTAAACTAGTTACTCGGCGTATCTACCACAAGGTGTGGAGGGACCTCACTTATTCTGGTGTGAAGATTCATTGGTTTTTCCTGTCACAGAATTAAGGTTACCAGGATCTTCTCTTTCTCCATGATGGGCTTGAGAAGGACCTTTCTGCTAGGTACCTGAGGGGACGGTTTTATTGCACAAGAGACTGGCTGAGCTTTTAGACGTGCAGTCCTTTGTTAAGGCTCTGATTAGGATCAGACCTGTGTTTAGATCTGGGGCTTCTCCTTGAAGCCTAAATCTTGTTCTTTGGGTTTTGCAACAGGTTCCGTTTGAGCCTCTGCATTCCGTTGACATTAAATTGTTATCTTGGAAGGTTCTCTTTAATTGGCTATTGCCTCTGCGTGCAGAGTTTCTGAGATCTCTGCTTTGTAATGTGAGCCCCCTTATCTGCTTTTTCATGCAGATAAGGCAGTTTTACGTACTAAATTAGTTTTTCTTCCTAAGGTTGTGTCAGATCTCAACATCAATCTGGAGATTGTGGTTCATTCATTGTGTCCTAATCCTTCTTCATCGAAGGAATGCTTCACAATTTGGATGTGGTTCGAGCCTTGAAGATCTGTCTTTAGGCTACTAAGGAGTTTAGACAATCTACCTCTTTGTTGTCTATTAGGAGAAGCGTAAGGGGCAGAAGGCTTCGACTTCCCTATCTTTTTGGGTTAAGGAGTGGTCACCCGCTTAGCTTACGAGACAGCGGGACATAGTTGTCCTGAGAGGATAACGCTCATTCCACCAGAGCAGTGGGCTTCCCTTTTGGGCCTTTAAGAATGAGGCCTCTATGGTATCAGATTTGTAAGGCGGCTACCTGGTCCTCCTTACATATCTTCTTCAAAATGGTTTCAATTTGATGTTTTTGCTTCGGCTGAACCAGCTTTCGGGAGAAAAGTTTTGCAGGCTGTGGTTCCCCTCAGAATAGGTGTCCGCCTCTTCCTCTTTGTTCCCTCCCGTTATTCATTCGGGTGTCCTCTGGAGCTTGGGTATAGTTTTCCCATCAGTAAGGAATGAAGCCATGGACTCTCCCTATCTTAGGAAGGTAAAACATAATTTATGATTACCAGATAAAAAAAATTCCCTCCGGCCCCCGCAACGTTTTTTTCTTGTCTATTGCAGTCCCCTATTTATTTTATTCTTCTGGCACCATTTATACCCTAATGTTTCTCCTACTTTTCCTTGTTCCCTCGGCAGAATGACTGGGGGTAATGATGGAGTGGGAAGGATATTTAAGCTTTGGCTGGGGTGTGTCTGCCTCCTCCTGATGGCCAGGTGTTGTATTTCCCCAACAGTAAGGAATGAAAGCCGTGGGACTCTCCCTATCCGGAGAGAAAGGAATTTATCTGGAAAGCATAAATTATGTTTTCTGGGGGGTCCTTCTTGGATTTCTTGCACCCGGGCCCTGTGGTTTTCTAGTTACACCTCTGACAACTAAGGAGTGGTTTTGAAGGTTATCTGATCAGTGAATAGCTCTCCTGTGCCTGCGATTCATCCCTTGTGTCATTTTGTTCTGTATTCTATAACATACTTCTTTGTTTTTCAGAAAAGAAAGCATCAAAAGAAAAGAAAAAGAAGGGATCTGGAGATACCTCACTTGGAAACAAAGTAGAAGCTTCTGATATTCCCCTCCAAGCCTAAAGAAAAAGGTACTTGTTAGCACTTTAGTTATATAAAACCTTTAAAGAGACATGAAACCCATTTGTTTTTCATAATTCAGATAGATTATAAACATATTTTCAATTTACTACTTTCTATTTTCAAATGTGCTTAATTTTCTTGGTGTCCTTTGTTGTTGGAGCAGTGTTGCACTACTGGGAGTTGGGCTGAACACATCAGGTGAGCCAGTGACTAGGCATAGAAGTGCAGCCTCCAATCAGTAGGAAAGCTTCAAGTAGTGTACCACTGCTTGTGAGCCTACCTAGCTATGTTTTTCAACTAAGGATACCAAGAGAATCAAGCAAATTAGATAATAGAAGCAAGTGGGAAAGGTGTTTAAAGACCTGGGCTAAGCATCTCTAAGAAAATACTAAAATGTAATGCATCATCCTTTTAATTAGCTCCTGGCAAATTGTCTAATATGTATAATTTCTGGGACAAATAACATTCCCTGATTCGTTAAAGCATGCAATTTTAAAACTATCAACCCTGCAGCTCTGTGTTTAAATCCCATAAATGTGTTAAACACATACTCTGTGTTAAAATGTATGTATACACCCCTACCGATGTTCCGATGTTTCAGGTCACACCCATTGCTAACCTCGTGAATACAATCCAGCACATAGCCATGAAATTTCCATAGACAAACATTAGCCGTACAATGGGTCTTAAAGGGACAGTACACTGTAAAATGTTTTTTATATTAATGTATTTTCAATGACTTGTATACCAGCTGTACAAAATTTATGAGAAATTGTATTTTCAGGTTTATTTGTGTATATGAAGTAGCTGGCTTTGTGCTTTTAAACCACAGCCTATTACTATGGGTTGAGCTTCAGGTAATATCAGATCTCATAATCTTATCACTTAGGTACACACACTTGCTTCCTTATTTTATATTTGTCTAGAAAACCAAGCTCAATACTTAGAGAACAATGGAAAATTATCATTTCTTTCATGTAATTAGCAAGAGTCCATGAGCTAGTTGACGTATGGGATATACATTCCTACCAGAGGGGCAAAGTTTCCCAAACCTCAAAATGCCTATAAATTACACCCCTCACCACACCCACAAATCAGTTTTACAAACTTTGCCTCCTATGGAGGTGGTGAAGTAAGTTTGTGCTAGATTCTACGTTGATATGCGCTCCGCAGCAGGTTGGATCCCGGTTTTCCTCTCAGCGTGCAGTGAATGTCAGAGGGATGTGAGGAGAGTATTGCCTATTTGAAAGCAATGGATCTCCTTCTACGGGGTCTATTTTCATAGGTTCTCTGTTATCGGTCCGTAGAGATTCATCTCTTACCTCCCTTTTCAGATCGACGATATACTCTTATATATATACCATTACCTCTGCTGATTTTCGTTTCAGTACTGGTTTGGCTTCCTACAAACATGTAGATGAGTGTCCTGGGGTAAGTAATTCTTATTTCTGTGACACTCTAAGCTATGGTTGGGCACTTTGTTTATAAAGTTCTAAATATATGTAATTCAAACATTTATTTGCCTTGACTCAGGATGTTCAAACATTCCTTATTTTCAGACAGTCAGTTTCATATTTGGGATAATGCATTTGAATCAATCATTTTTTCTTACCTTAAAAAAATGTTGACTTTTTACCTGTGGGCTGTTAGGGCTCGCGGGGGCTGAAAATGCTTCATTTTATTGGCGTCATTCTTGGCGCGGACTTTTTTTGGCGCAAAATTTTTTTTCTGTTTCCGCCGTCATACGTGTCGCCGGAAGTTGCGTCATTTTTTTACGTTCTTTTGCGTCAAAAGTGTCGGCGTTCCGGATGTGCGTCATTTTTGGCGCCAAAAGCATTTAGGCGCCAAATAATGTGGGCCGTCTTATTTGGCGCTAAAAAAATATGGCGTCACTTTTGTCTCCACATTATTTAAGTCTCATTATTTATTGCTTCTGTTTGCTAGAAGCTTGTTCACTGGCATTTTTTTCCCATTCCTGAAACTGTCATTAAGGAATTTGATCAATTTGCTTTATATGTTGTTTTTTTCTATTACATATCGCAAGATGTTTCCACGTTGCAACTGAGTCAGAAGATACTTAGGAAAATCGCTGCCCGGTGGCTGGAGCTACCAAAGCTAAGTGTATCACTTTTGGTATCTGTTCCTTCAGCTGTTGTTTGTATTAAATGTTATGACAAACTTGTTAAATGCAGATAAAATTTCCTTTAGTACTGTTACATTACCTGTTGCTGTTCCGTCAACATCTAATACTCAGAGTGTTCCTGATAACATAAGAGATTTTGTTTCTAAATCCATTAAGAAGGCTATGTCTGTTATTTCTCCTTCTAGTATAGCATAAAAGTCTTTTAAAACTTCTCTTTTTTCAGATGAATTTTTTAAATGAACATCATCATTCTGATACTGATATGGTTCTTCTGGTTCAGAGGTTTCTGTCTCAGAGGTTGATGGCTGATAAATCTTTGTATTTGTTCAAGATGGAATTTATTCGTTCTTTATTTAAAGAAGTATTAATTGCATTAGAAATAGAGGATTCTGGTCCTCTTGATACTAAAACTAAACGTTTAAATAAGGTTTTTAAATCTCCTGTAGTTATTCCAGAAGTGTTTCCTGTCCCTGATGCTATTTCTGAAGTAATTTCATGGAGTTTGGGACAAAATCCCTAAGGTTAATGGGGCTGTCTCTACTCCTGCTATATTTTTAGCGGATGTTGCTGCAGCTTCAACTTTTTGGTTAGAAGCTTTAGCGCAACAAGTAACAGAACATAATTCCTCATAGCATTATTATTCTATAACATGCTAATTATTTTATTTGTGATGCCATCTTTGATATCATTAGAATTGATGTCAGGTAATATGTCTCTAACTATTTTAGCTAGAAAGAGCTTTATGGCTTAAAACTTGGAATGCTGATATGTCTCTAAGTCAACTTTGCTATCCCTTTCTTTCCAGGGTAATAAATTATTCGGTTCTCAGTTGGATTCTTTTATCTCAACTGTTACAGGAAGGAAGGGAACTTTTTTACCACAGGATAAAAAATCTGAGGTAAATTTAGGTCTAATAATTGTTTTCGTTCCTTTCATCACAACAAGGAACAAAAGCCTGATCCTTCATCCTCAGGAGCGGTATCAGTTTGGAAACCTTCTTCACTTTGGAATATATCCAAGCCTTATTGAAACCCAAAGCCAGCTCCTAAGTCCCCATGAAGGTGCGGCCCTCATTCCAGCTCAGCTGGTATGGGGCAGTTTAAGTTCTTTTCAAAGAAATTTGGATCAATTCCGTCACAATCTCTGGTTTCAGAACATTGTTTCAGAAGGGTACAGAATTGGCTTCAAGTTAAGGCCTCCTGCCAAAGAGATTTTTTTCTTTCCTGTGTCCCAGTAAACCCAGCAAAGGCTCAAGCATTTTCTGAAATGTGTTTCAGATCTTGAGTTGGCTGGAGTAATTATGCCAGTTCCAGTTCTGGAACAGGGGCTGGGGGTTTTATTCTATCTCTTCATTGTACCAAAGAAGGTAAATTCCTTCAGACCAGTTCCGGATCTATCAATATTGAATCGTTATGTAAGGATACCAACATTCAAGATGGTAGCTGTAAGGACTATCCTGCCTTTTGTTCAGCAAGGGCATTATATGTCTACAATAGATTTACAGGATGCATATCTGCATATTCCGATTCATCCAGATCACTTTTAGTTTCTGAGATTTCTCTTTTTAGACATGCATTACCAGTTTTGTGGCTCTACCGTTTGGCTTAGCATCAGCTCCAAGAATTTTTTGCAAAGGTTCTCGGTGCCCTTCTGTCTGTATTCAGAGAACAGGGTATTGGTATTTCCTTATTTGGACGATATCTTGGTACTTGCTCAGGTCTTACACATTTAACAGAATCTCATACGAATCGACTTGTGTTTGTTTCTTCAAGATCATGGTTGGAGGATCAATTTACCAAAAAGTTCATTGATTCCTCAGACAAGGGTAACCTTTTTAGGTTTCCAGGTAGATTCCAGGTGTCTATGACTCTGTCTTTGTCAGACAAGAGAAGTCTAACATTGATATCAGCTTGTCAAAACCTTCAGTCACAATCATTCCTTTGGTAGGCCTTATGCAATGGAAATTTTAGGTCTTATGACTGCTGCATCGGACGCGATCTCCTTTGCTCATTTTCACATGAGCCTCTTCAGCTCTGTATGCTGAACCAATGGTGTAGGGATTACACAAAGATATCTCTATTAATTATACTTAAACCGATTGTACGACACTCTCTGACGTGGTGGACAGATCACCATCGTTTAGTTTCAGGGGGCTTCTTTTGTTCTTCTGACCTGGACTGTAATTTCAACAGATGCAAGTCTTACAGGTTTGGGAGCTGGTGTGGGGGTCTCTGACAGCACAAGGGGTTTGGGAATCTCAGGAGGTGAGATTACCGATCAATATTTTGGAACTCTGTGCAATTTTCAGAGCTCTTCAGTCTTGGCCTCTTCTGAAGAGAGAGTCGTTCATTTGTTTTTCAGACAGACGAATGGTCACAACTAAGGCATACATCAATCATCAAGGAGGGACTCACAGTCCTCTGGCTATGAAAGAGAGTATCTCGAATTCTGGTTTGGCGGGAATCCAGCTCCTGTCTAATCTCAGATTGTTCAAATGTGGGAACTTCCAGAAATAGATCTGATGGTTTCTCATCTAAACAAGAATCTTCCCAGGTATCTGTTCAGCGACCCCGGGATCCTCAGGCGGAGGCAGTGAATGCATTATCACTTCCTTGGAAGTATCATCCTGCCTATATCTCTCCGCCTCTAGTTCTTCTTCCAAGAGTAATCTCCAAGATTCTGAAGGAATGCTCGTTTGTTTCTGCTGATAGCTCCAGGCATGGACGGATTCTTTTTCGGATGGCCTCTTGCCAACCGTGGGCTCTTCCGTTAAGACCAGACCTTCTGTCGCAAGGTCCCTTGTTTCCATCAGGATCTCAAATCTTTAAATTTAAGGGTATGGAGATTGAACGCTTGATCTTGGTCAAAGAGGTTTCTCTGACTCTGTGCTTAATACTATGTTACAGGCTCGTAAATCTGTATCTAGAGGAGATATATTATAGAGTCTGGAAGACTTATATTTCTTAGTGTCTTCTCATCATTTTTCCTGGCATTCTTTTAGAATTCCGAGAATTTTTTTACAGTTTCTTCAGGATGGTTTAGATAAAGGTTTGTCCGCAAGTTCCTTGACAGGACACATCTCTGCCCTTTCTGTTCTTTTTCACAGAAAGATTGCTAATCTTCCTGATATTCATTGTTTTGTACAAGACTTGGTTCGTATAAAACCTGTCATTCAGTCAATTTCTCCTCCTTGGAGTTTGAATTTGGTTCTGGGGGCTCTTCTAGCTCCACCTTTTGAACCCATGCATTCATTTGGACATTAAACTTCTTTCTGGAAAGTTTTTGTTTCTTTTGGCCATCTCTTCTGCCAGAAGAGTCTCTGAATTATCTGCTCTTTCTTGTGAGTCTCCTTTTCTGATTTTTCATCAGGATAAGGCGGTGTTGCGAACTTCTTTTGAATTTTTTCCTAAGGTTGTGTATTCTAACAACATTAGTAGAGAAAATTGTGGGTTCCTTCATTATGTCCTAATCCTAAGAATTCTAAGGAGAAATCATTGCATTCTTTGGATGTTGTTAGAGCTTTGTAATATTATGTTGAAGCTACTAAGTCTTTCCGAAAGACTTCTAGTCTATTTTTCATCTTTCTGGTTCTAGAAAAAGCCAGAAAGCTTCTGCCTTTTCTTTGGCATCTTGGTTGAAATCTTTAATTCATCATGCCTATGTTGAGTCGGGTAAAACTCCCGCCTCAAAGGATTACAGCTCATTCTACTAGGTCAGTTTCTACTTTCCTGGGCGTTTAGGAATGAAGCTTCGGTTGATCAGATTTGCAAAGCAGCAACTTGGTCCTCTTTGCATACTTTTACTAAATTCTACCATTTTGATGTGTTTCTTCTTCTGAAGCAGTTTTTGGTAGAAAAGTACTTCAGGCAGCGGTTTTCAGTTTGAATCTTCTGCTTATGTTTTCATTAAACTTTATTTTGGGTGTGGGATTATTTTTCAGCAGGAATTGGCTGTCTTTATTTTATCCCTCCCTCTCTACTGACTCTTGCGTGGAAAGATCCACATCTTGGGTAGTCATTATCCCATACGTCACTAGCTCATGGACTTTTGCTAATTACATGAAAGAAAACATAATTTATGTAAGAAACTTACCTGATAAATTCATTTCTTTCATATTAGCAAGAGTCCATGAGGCCCACCCTTTTTGTGGTGGTTATGATTTTTTTGTATAAAGCACAATTATTCCAATTCCTTATTTTATATGCTTTCGCACTTTTTTCTTATCACCCCACTTCTTGGCTATTCGTTAAACTGATTTGTGGGTGTGGTGAGGGGTGTATTTAAAGGCATTTTAAGGTTTGGGAAACTTTGCCCCTCCTGGTAGGAATGTATATCCCATACGTCACTAGCTCATGGACTCTTGCTAATATGAAAGAAATTTATTTATCAGGTAAGTTCTTACATAAATTATGTTTTATTACTTAACTATCCTGCACCCCCACTTGAAAGTGTAATCTCTTCTGCTGGCTGTGTTTACTTAGGCTATGCAATAGAATATACTCCAGTATAGAAACTTTCAGTATAGGTTTGGATACCACAGGCTAAATAAGCTATTTCAAATGCCAAAATAGGGGTAAATGAGCTACTTGTAAACATTTTGAAACACTCCCGCAGGTAAAATGAATCATTGGGAACAATTTAAAGGGGAGAACATTTTTGGGTGAACTGTCCCTTTAAAGAAGAGTTCAGTGACTTTAAACATGACATTGCCATAGGATGCCACCTCTGTTAGTTTGTGAAATTTCTGCCCTAATAGATCCACCCTGGTCAACTGTAAGTGCTATTGCTGTGAAGTGGAAGTGACTAGGAGCAGGCCCAGCTCCGAAGTGGTAGGACCACACAAATTCACAGTGGGACGGCCAAGTGCTGGAGTGGTGTAGCATGTAAAAAATTGCATCACTCACTACAGAGTTCCAATCTGCCTCTGAAAACAACATCATAAGAACTCTGCATCAGGGGCTTCAGGAAAATGGTTTCCATGGCCAAGCAGCCATACACAAGCCTATCTTCAACATGGACTCTGGAGCAGTAAAAAAAAAGTTTACTCTGGAGTGATGAATCGTGTTTCACTATCTGGCAGCCCAGTAAAAGAATCTGAGTGTGGCAAATGCCAGAACTCTACCTATCAGAATGCATAGTTGCCTACTGTAAACTTTGTTTAAGGAGGTATTATGGTCTTGGTCTTTTTTTCATGGTGTTAGATATTCCCCTTCAATCCAGTGGTTGGTTATCTTAATGTTACAGGATACAAAGGCATTTTAGAAATTGGGTGCTTCTAGCTTTGTGGCAACAGTTTGCAGAAGGTCCTTTCCTGTTCTAGCATGACTGTACCCCTGTGCACAAAGCGAGGGTCCATGAAAATATGGTTTTGACAAGTTTGGTGTGGAGAAGCTTGGGTGGCCTGCACAAAGCCCTGACCTCAACCCCCTTAAACACCTTTTGGATGAATTGGAACGCTGATTGCAAGACAAAACTTTTTATCAAACATCTGTGCCTGATCTCACAAAATATTTTGGCTGAATGGGAACAGGTTCCTACAGACACACTCCAAAACTTGCAAAAAGGCTTCACAAAATGTATAGCCTCTAAAGGGGGGGGGGGGACTCCATATTAATGCTCATGGTTTTGGAATGGGATGTCCAATAAGCTTATATAGGTTTAATGGTTAGGTGTCCACATACATTTGGCCATATAGCGTAGTAAAAGGAATAGACTAGTCAAAATTGAACTTTCATGATTCAGATAGTGCATGTAATTTTTAAAAAATCTTTCCAATTTACTTTTATTATCAAATTTGCGTTGTTCTCTTTGTATTCTTAGTTAAAAACTAAACCTAGATAGGCTCATATGCTAATTTCTAAGCCCTTGGAGGCTGTCTCTAATCTCAGTGCATTTCGACAGTTTTTCACAGCAAGACACTGTTAGTTAATGTGTGCCATATAGATAACATTGTTCTGACGCTTGTGGAGTTACGTATGAGAGGGCACTGATTGGCTAAAATGGAAGTCTTTCAAAAGAACTGAAATAAAAGGGCAGTCTGAAGAGGCTTAAATACAAAATAATCACAGAAATCACACAGGTAAAAACTATATTAATATAACTATGTTGGTTATGCAAAACTGGGGGAATGGATAATAAAGGGATTATCTATCTGGCGTAGACTTTCCCTTTAAAGTACTTCTCAGGAGCCACAGGGAACTACTGGACTTGACTGAAAGCTTCCACTGAACTAGTAAGCAGCACTTGTTGAACTGCTGGATTGTGCAACTTGCGCTGCTGATCTGTGTTGGTTTCCTCTCAGGACCAGCAGTTATCTGCTAGTTCTAAACCTTTACGAGTTCAATCCCCTTTGCAGAGTCATTGTGTAGAAATGACATTTACTAACATGTAATATTTGCACTATAATGTACATTTCATGTTTAATTAGAAATGAATGACAGATTTAATAATTTTTTATGTTTTGTTTTGTTTTTAGAAGAAGACCAGTGCTGAAAAAGCAGACTGAGGATGCCGTGTCAAATAGGGTATGGTCATCTCATACAAATCAGAGAAACCTCAGGGCAGCAGTGCAAGAATCCAACTTACATTTCAGTCTGAAAGTGCTTTATGTCTCTTCACCAAAAAAGATGTGTGTATGTATGTGTGTATATATATATATATATATATATATATATATATATATATATATATGTATGTATGTGTGTGTGTATATATATATATATATATATATATTGTGGTTTGTAGAGATGGTGTTTCTAACAGCACTTTCAAGAGAGGTTCCTCATGTGCATATATGGGTGCAAAGAGATAAATGTTTCTCCAATGAGTACAATCTTGTAATCGGCAGTAGCAAACAATGTAATAGCTCATCTGTAGAATTACAGGAACCAGTGATCAATGGCGTGGAATCCTTTAAGTGGATGTGGTTTTAAATAGTTAACTTTTAAACAAGAGAGGAATTTCACAAAAACAGTCAAAAGGGGACTGTTTTTAGTGTTGTAGGAGCCCTCTTGATCTAATTCCACTCCATATAATTGAATGGAGGGCCGCACGATGAGGTGCTCCAAATTTATATGAGCTGATAAATGTTTAATAGTATTAAATAACAAATATAACAAGTGAAAAAATATATAATTTTATTATAGTAAACAATATAAATATGTATAATAAAAAATGTAAATGAATAAAATATAATGTATAATTAAAAATATGTATATTAAAAAGAAATAATGAATGGTTAGTTCATATAATACTTGTCCTGTATTGAAAACAATGGATGCAAAACAGACAGGGATCAATATGATAGTATCCTGACTATGTGGAAGAAGCAATATCTCAAAAAGCAACAAGAGTAATATGTACAATATGTAAATATTAGTAACAATATATAATATAAAATGTAAAAAAAAAAAAATATATATATATATATATATATATATGTGTGTGTGTGTGCACGTAATAAAGACCCCTGGTACAACAGATAGTAATGAGGCAAATGCTTATAACACCTTCAATACAGCGTAAGTACCTCAGAACATTGAGAGTAAGAACCTATTTAACTTGTAGAATGAGGGGCAGCAAGAGCACTTACTATGTGAAGTAACTGTGAAAGTATTTGGAAACTATTTTGATATTAGAACAAAAAGGTGGTCATGGTCTATAAATGCCAATGCACCAAAATCAATTTCCGTAGTAAGTGAACAGGTAAACCCCAAATCTCTATTAAGAAGATTAGAAAAATTAAAAAGATTAGAGGTGACCAATTGCAATGATATAATAGGTTTAGAAAATTAACAGAAACTAAACCCAATACCAAAAGGTCTAAAACTCACCAAAACTCTCATCTTCAATTCCGATGACATCGAACTGATCATAGAATGGGAGGAAGCAATGGAGACATGCTCAAATAAGTTTATAAAAGTTTTGGTCAAATACAGAGAACAAAACCTAGAAAAAATTGGCAAAGAAATTAAGGAGATTAGACATCAATTGCTACCAGCAACTTAATAAAGACATTGCTGGTAGGACACAAAAATTGGAACAAGATATAATCAGAAAGGAAAAGAAAAAATTAGAAAGAGAGATAAATAACAGAAAAATTGAATTAGGTGAAACTAATGCAGATCTTGATAAAGATGAATTTGTGGATGCCAAAGATACACCAAATGTTGAAGTATTCACAAACTCAACTAATTGCTTCTTTCCAAACAAGACCCTCAATTATAATGGAAATAAACACAACCAAAATACAGCTATTGGCCATCATACAGTTGTAAATAAAAACAAAAATAAGAGTCATAACTCAAATTTCTGGAATGGTAAAAATACCACTCCACATTCGTTTAAACAACCAAACCATTTCCATAAATCTATTCACAAAACTCATAATCAACATGGAAGAAAATCATCTGAAAATGGCCACACCAACGACCTCAGGGAAAACACAAATTATCATGATCACGATACAAATTATGAATACAATGGAATAACCGAGGGAAGATTTGTAAATAGATATCAAGAGCCATACAGATACTATAAACCCAATACCGGACATAATAGATATGAGAACAGTCACCAGGAACACAATCCCCAGGTACCTAACGAGCATAAAAAAATGAGTACGCATTATAAATAATCTGAGCAGAGAATATGATCTGGTTTTTAGAGAAGTCGATAAAGGCGGCTCAATCGTAATACAGAACAGAATAGATTACATTGGGGTAGCAAACCATTTAATTTCAGATAAAGAGACATATGTATTACTAACAAAAGATCCGACAATTGAATTCTCAGATGAATACAAAAAAAGAGAAAATTCTTAATGAAGAATACAATTTCTTGTCTATTTGTACGATAAGAACTGCACTATTCTACCATCTGCCAAAAGTGCATAACGATATTAATAACCTTCCTGGCAGACCAATTATTTCTGGAATAAACAGTCTAACCAGTAATCTGTCAGAATACGTGGACCACTTTCTCCAACCAGTGGTCCCACAAATCAGATTGTATATACGAGATACTCCACATCTCTTGTCTATAATAAAAGAGAATAATTGGGAAGAGAATTACTTGTTGGCAACACTAGATGTTACAGCCTTGTATACGTCTATGCCACACAATAAAGGGATCAGTGCGGTTAGAGATACTCTAAGGTGTGAAACAAATATCACACTAAATCAAGTAGCCTTTATAGCAGAGGCAATAAACTTTCTTAACTAAAAACTATTTCATCTTTGAAAATAAGATCTTCCTACAAAAATTTGGCACTGCTATGGGCACCAAATATTCCCCCAGCTTTGCCAATATATACATGGGATCGTTTGAGAACCAACACGTATGGACTAACAATATGTTCTTAAAAAATATCGTTGTGGAAGAGATTTATTGATGACATTATAATCATTTGGAAGGAAGACGAACACCACTTCAATGAATTTGTAGACTCTCTCAATCAGAACGATTGGAACTTAAAATTCACGAAAACTTGGAGTAAGAGAGAGATTAATTTTCTGGATATTACTATCTTCATTGAAAAAAAACGAATAGAAACAAAAATCTATAACAAGGAAAAGAACACCAACGGCTACCTACACGCAACAAGCAACCACCATAAGAACTGGATAGACAATATCCCATATGGTCAATTCCAGCGGATCAAACGAAACTGCTCAAGAAATGAGGATTTTGAAAACACAGCATTGACTTTGAAAGATAAATTCTACAGTAAAAAGTATAAGCAGACGGTGGACAAAGCATATGAAAGAGTAAATAGGGTTGACAGAGAAGAATTACTCGAGACAAAAACGAAAGGATGACAAAAAAACACTCCAGACACCTAGGTTTATAATCTCGTATAACAGTGGAGCAAAAGACATTGAGAAGATTTTGAACAAACATTGGCACCTACTAAGAAGGGACCCCATATTGGGGGAAATATTACCAGACAAAATGAAAATTACCTGCAAGAAAAATACCAACCTTAAGAATATTCTTGTACCAACCAAACTTAAGACAAAAAGACCCCAAAAACAACAAAACTGGTTAACAACGAAAACAAAAGGTTTCTATAAATGTTATAGGAAGAACTGCACATGCTGTGACCATGTCAGCAGAAATAAGGAAGATAACCATTGGATTGGTGAGGGAGAGAACAATAAATATGAAATAGAGCACTTTATGAACTGTAAATCTCAATTTGTTATTTATCAACTCACATGCAGCTGTAACAAGATCTATATATAATACGAAGAGAACCCTGAAAACAAGATGCCTAGAAAATATCAAGAATATTACCAGTGACACCCCTGAATATGGTATAGGAACGCATTTTGAAGAATTTCACAATAAAAATGATAAAGAATTAACAATTAAAGCAATTGAACATATACCTCTGACAGAAGGGGTTGATAGAATGTTACAGCTGAAAAAAAAGGAAACATTGGATTTACAAACTAAAAACATGGAAAACCATATGGGCTAAATACTGACATAGATTTAGCAGCATTCCTTTAATCTCTATATATTATATTTTACATCATATGTATCTTAGGTTAATACCCTCCCCATGTAGTGATAACGTACTCTTCTTTAAAATTCTATTTTGCTAATCACTGGTTTATATATCTCTTCTATATTTATTTATTTATATATATTTCTCTTGTTAAGTGTGTTCAGTCCACGGGTCATCCATTACTTATGGGATATATTCTCCTTCCCAACAGGAAGTTGCAAGAGGATCACCCAAGCAGAGCTGCTATATAGCTCCTCCCCTCACATGTCATATCCAGTCATTCTCTTGCAAGTCTCAACAAAGAAGGAGGTCGCGAGAGGAGATAGGAGTTTTTTACCTAATTATTCTTCAATCAAAAGTTTATTATTTTAAAATGGCACCGGAGTGTGCTGTTTTTTCTCTCAGGCAGTATTTAGAAGAAGAATCTGCCTGTGTTTTCTATGATCTTAGCAGACGTAACTAAGATCCAGTGGCTGTTCTCGCACATTCTGAGGAGTGGGGTAACTTCAGAAAAGGGAATAGCATGCGGGGTTCCCCGCAAATGAGGTATGTGCAGTAATATTTTCTAGGAATGGAATTGACTAAGAAAACACTGCTGTTACCCATATGATGTAAGTACAGCCTTTAATGCAGTAGTAGCGACTGGTATCAGGCTGATAAATGTATGCGCAGTTGAGTTATTTTCTAGGGACTAGAATTTGACTGAGAAAATACTGTTAATACTGAAATAAATGTATGAGCCTTAACTGCAGTAGAAGCGACTGGTAGCAGGCTTAGTGATAACTTTGCATAACACTTGAAAGTTGTTTTTAAAACGTTTACTGGCATGTTATTCGTTTTGTGAGGTACTTTGGTGATAAATCTTTTGGGCATGATTTTTTTTCCATATGGCTAACGTATATTTCTGCATAGAAACCGTTGTAACAGGTCTCCCACTGTTGTAATATGAGTGGGAGGGGCCTTTTTTAGCGCCTTGTTGCGCAGTTAAAATTCTAGCACAGTCTTCCTGCTTCTTCCTCCTTGATCCAGGACGTCTCCAGAGAGCTCAGGGTCTTCAAAATTCATTTTTGAGGGAGGTAATCAGTCACAGCAGACCTGTGACAGTGTGTTTGACTGTGATAAAAGCGTTAAATCTTAAATTGATTATCCGTTTTTTGGGTATTGAGGGGTTAATCATCCGTTTGCTAGTGGGTGCAATCCTCTGCTAAATTCATACATTTACTGTTATAATTGTTGGCTATAACTGAGTTAGATTATTGTTATTTCAACTGTGACAGTTTTTAGTGTTTTTAAAAGCGCTGCAGCGTTTTTTTCTATTGCTTGTAAATTTATTAAAAGATTTTTTTTTTCCAAGCTTGCTAGCCTTCATTGCTAGTCTGTTTAAACATGTCTGATACAGATGAATCTACTTGTTCATTATGTTTAAAAGCCAATGTGGAGCCCAATAGAAATATGTGTACCAATTGTATTGATGTTAATTTAAATTACTTTACTGGTAAAGAAATTATCACCAGACAACGAGGGGGAAGTTATGCCGCCTAACTCTCCTCACGTGTCAGTACCTTCGCCTCCCGCTCAGGAGGTGCGTGAGATTGTGGCGCCAAGTACATCAAGGCCCTTACAAATCACTTTGCATGATATGGCTAATGTTATGAAAGAAGTATTATCTAATTTGCCTGAGTTAAGAGGCAAGCGCGATAGCTCTGGGTTAAGGACAGAGCGCGCCGATGACACGAGAGCCATGTCCGATACTGCGTCACAATTTGCAGAACATGAGGACGGAGAGCTTCATTCTGTGGGTGACGGATCTGATCCGGGGAGACTGGATTCAGAAATTTCAAATTTTAAATTTAAGCTTGAGAACCTCTGTGTATTGCTAGGGGAGGTGTTAGCGGCTCTGAATGATTGCGACACGGTTGCAATCCCAGAGAAATTATGTAGGCTGGATAAATACTATGCGGTACCCGGTGTGGTACTGACGTTTTTCCTATACCTAAAAGGCTTACAGAGATTATTAGCAAGGAGTGGGATAGACCCGGTGTGCCCTTTTCCCCTCCTCCGATATTTAGAAAAATGTTCCCAATAGACGCCACCACACGAGACTTATGGCAGACGGTCCCTAAGGTGGAGGGAGCAGTTTCTACTTTAGCCAAGCGTACCACTATCCCGGTGGAGGATAGTTGTGCTTTCTCAGATCCAATGGATAAAAAATTAGAAGGTTACCTTAAGAAAATGTTTGTTCAACAAGGTTTTATATTACAGCCCCTTGCATGCATTGCACCCGTCACTGCTGCAGCGGCATTCTGGTTTGAGTCTCTGGAAGAGGCTATTCGCACAGCACCATTGATTGAGATTATGAACAAGCTTAAAGCCCTTAAGCTAGCTAATGCTTTTGTTTCGGATGCCGTTGTGCATTTAACCAAACTCACGGCTAAGAACTCCGGATTCGCCATCCAGGCGCGCAGAGCGCTATGGCTTAAATCCTGGTCAGCAGATGTAACTTCTAAATTGCTTAATATTCCTTTCAAAGGGCAAACCTTATTCGGGCCCGGCTTGAAAGAAATTATTGCTGACATTACTGGTGGTAAGGGTCACACCCTTCCTCAGGACAGGGCCAAATCAAAGGCCAAACAGTCTAATTTTCGTGCCTTTCGTAATTTCAAGGCAGGAGCAGCATCAACTTCCTCCGCTCCAAAACAGGAAGGGACTGCTACTCGTTACAGACAGGGTTGGAAAGGCAACCAGTCCTGGAACAAGGGCAAGCAGGCCAGAAAACCTACTTCTGCCCATAAGACAGCATGAAGAAAGGGCCCCCTATCCGTAAACGGATCTAGTGGGGGGCAGACTTTCTCTCTTCGCCCAGGCCTGGGCAAGAGATGTCCAGGATCCCTGGGCATTGGAGATAATATCTCAGGGATACCTTCTGGACTTCAAAACTTCTCCTCCACAAGGGAGATTTCATCTGTCAAGGTTATCAACAAATCTGATAAAGAAAGAGGCATTTCTACGATGTGTACAAGACCTCTTAGTAATGGGAGTGATCCACCCGGTTCCGCGGACGGAACAAGGGCAAGGTTTTTACTCAAATCTGTGTGTGGTTCCCAAAAAAGAGGGAACCTTCAGGCCAATCTTGGACCTGAAGATCTTAAACAAATTCCTAAGGGTTCCATCGTTCAAGATGGAAACTATTCGAACAATCCTACCCATGATCCAAGAGGGTCAATATATGACCACAGTGGACTTAAAGGATGCCTACCTTCACATACCGATTCACAAAGATCATTATCGATACCTAAGGTTTGCCTTTCTAGACAGGCATTACCAGTTTGTAGCTCTTCCCTTCGGGTTGGTTACGGCCCCGAGAATTTTTACAACGGTTCTGGGCTCGCTTCTGGCGGAACTAAGACCGCGAGGCATAGCGGTGGCTCCGTACCTAGACGACATTCTGATACAAGCGTCAAGTTTTCAAAATGCAAAGTCTCATACAGAGATAGTTCTAGCATTTTTGAGGTCGCATGGGTGGAAAGTGAACATGGAAAAGAGTTCTCTGTTACCACTCACAAGGGTTCCCTTTCTAGGGACTTAGATTCTGTAGAGATGAAGATTTACCTGACGGAGTCCAGGTTATCAAAAATCCTAAATGCTTGCCGTGTCCTTCATTCCATTCCAAGCCCATCAGTAGCTCAGTGCATGGAAGTAATCGGCTTAATGGTCGCGGCAAAGGACATAGTGCCATTTGCGCACCTGCATCTCAGACCGCTGCAACTATGCATGCTAAGTCAGTGGAATGGGGATTACTCAGATCTGTCCCCTTTACTAAATCTGGACCAGGAGGCCAGAGATTCTCTTCTCTGGTGGTTGTCGCGGGTTCATCTGTCCAAAGGAATGACTTTTCGCAGACCAGATTGGACGATTGTAACAACAGATGCCAGCCTACTAGGCTGGGGTGCAGTCTGGACCTCCCTGAAGGCTCAGGGATCGTGGACTCAGGAGGAGAAACTCCTCCCAATAAACATTCTGGAGTTAAGAGCAATATTCAATGCTCTTCTAGCTTGGCCTCAGTTAGCAACACTGAGGTTCATCAGATTTCAGTCAGACAACATCACGACTGTGGCTTACATCAATCATCAAGGGGGAACCAGGAGTTCCCTAGCGATGTTGGAAGTCTCGAAGATAATTCGCTGGGCAGAGTCTCACTCTTGTCATCTGTCAGCGATCTACATCCCAGACGTGGAGAACTGGGAGGCGGATTTTCTAAGTCGCCAGACCTTTCATCCGGGGGAGTGGGAACTTCACCCGGAGGTGTTTGCTCAACTGATTCTTCGTTGGGGCGAACCGGAGCTGGATCTCATGGCATCTCGCCAGAACGCCAAGCTTCCTTGTTACGGATCCAGGTCCAGGGCCCCGGGAGCGGTGCTGGTAGATGCACTAGCAGCCCCTTGGGTTTTCAACATGGCTTATGTGTTTCCACCATTTCTGTTGCTATCTCGACTGATTGCCAGGATCAAACAGGAGAGAGCATCGGTGATTCTGATAGCGCCTGCGTGGCCACGCAGGACCTGGTATGCAGACCTAGTGGACATGTCCTGTCCACCATGGTCTCTGCCTCTGAGGCAGGACCTTCTAATTCAGGGTCCTTTCAACCATCCAAGCCTAATTTCTCTGAGGCTGACTGCATGGAGATTGAACGCTTGATTCTATCAAAGCGTGGTTTTTCGGAGTCGGTAATTGATACATTAATACAGGCTCGGAAACCTGTTACCAGAAAAATTTACCATAAGATATGGCGTAAATATTTATATTGGTGTGAATCCAAGAGTTACTCATGGAGTAAGGTTAGGATTCCTAGGATATTGGCTTTTCTACAAGAAGGTTTAGAAAAGGGTTTATCCGCTAGTTCGTTAAAGGGACAGATTTCTGCTCTGTCCATTCTTTTACACAAACGTCTGGCAGAGAATCCAGACGTCCAGGCTTTTTGTCAGGCTTTGGCTAGGATTAAGCCTGTGTTTAAAACTGTTGCTCCTCCGTGGAGCTTAAACTTGGTTCTTAAAGTTCTTCAGGTTGTTCCGTTTGAACCCCTTCATTCCATTGATATTAAGCTTTTATCTTGGAAAGTTCTGTTTTTGATGGCTATTTCCTCGGCTCGAAGAGTCTCTGAGTTATCTGCCTTACATTGCGATTCTCCTTATCTGATTTTTCATTCAGACAAGGTAGTTCTGCATACTAAACCTGGGTTTTTACCTAAGGTTGTTTCTAACAGGAATATCAATCAAGAGATTGTTGTTCCATCATTATGTCCTAATCCTTCCTCAAAGAAGGAACGTCTTTTGCATAATCTGGACGTAGTCCGTGCCCTGAAGTTCTACTTACAGGCAACTAAAGATTTTCGGCAAACTTCTTCTCTGTTTGTCGTTTATTCTGGTCAGAGGAGAGGTCAAAAGGCTTCGACCACCTCTCTCTCTTTTTGGC
>NC_069504.1:988594211-988646711 GCF_027579735.1 Bombina bombina
TGACTTAAAAATCTCAGCTACAACTCAACGTGACTCCCTAAATTCTGTAATTAAAGTTTTAGGAGTACTGTGCATGTAAACATAGTATTCTGAGTATTATTATTTTACCATATGAAGTGTTTATTGGTTACACAATGTTTACCCTGATTCAGTTTAGAGAACAGACGCATATCGGACACTTGGCTTGCTTTAGTTTAGATAACAGATGGAACACTTGACTTGCTTTAGTTTAGAGAACAGACGCAGACAGGACACTTGACTTGCTTTAGTTTAGAGAACAGATGCAGATGGGACACTTGGCTTGCTTTAGTTTAGAGAACAGATGCAGATGGGACACTTGGCTTGCTTTAGTTTGGAGAACAGACGCAGATGGGACACCTGGCTTGCTTTAGTTTGGAGAACAGACGCAGATGGGACACCTGGCTTGCTTTAGTTTGGAGAACAGATGCAGACGGGACACTTGGCTTGCTTTAGTTTAGAGAACAGACGCAGACGGGACACTTGGCTTGCTTTAGTTTAGAGAACAGATGGAAACCTTGATTTGTTTTAGTTTAGAGAACAGACACAGACTGGACACTTGGCTTGCTTTAGTTTAGAGAACAGATGGAAACCTTGATTTGCTTTAGTTTAGAGAACATACGCAGACGGGACACTTGGCTTGCTTTAGTTTAGATAACAGATGGAACACTTGGCTTGCTTTAGTTTAGAGAACAGATGGAAACCTTGATTTGCTTTAGTTTAGAGAACAGACACAGACTGGACACTTGGCTTGCTTTAGTTTAGAGAACAGATGGAAACCTTGATTTGCTTTAGTTTAGAGAACAGACACAGACTGGACACTTGGCTTGCTTTAGTTTAGAGAACAGACGCAGACGGGACACTTGGCTTGCTGTAGTTTAGATAACAAATGGAACACTTGGCTTGCTTTAGTTTAGAGAACAGACGCACACGGGACACTTGGCTTGCTTTAGTTTAGAGAACAGATGCACACGGGACACTTGGCTTGCTTTAGTTTAGAGAACAGACGCACACTGGACACTTGGCTTGCTTTAGTTTAGAGAACAGACGCACACGGGACACTTGGCTTACTTTAGTTTAGAGAACAGACACACACTGGACACTTGGCTTGCTTTAGTTTAGAGAACAGACGCACACGGGACACTTGGCTTGCTTTAGTTTAGAGAACAGACACTCACGGGACACTTGGCTTGCTTTAGTTTAGAGAACAGACGCACACTGGACACTTGACTTGCTTTAGTTTAGAAAACAGATTCACATGGGACACTTGGCTTGCTGTAGTTTAGATAACAGATGGAACACTTGGCTTGCTTTAGTTTAGAGAACAGACGCACACGGGACACTTGGCTTGCTTTAGTTGAAGAAATGCTTTTACATTGTTCTGTAAAATTATAATATTCCAAGTAGTTGTGGGTCTACTATTGTTGGAACTGCATGAACAGTGGCCACTGACAATGGGAATTTGGTAACACTGAATTGTCCCTAATTCTGACTTAAAAATCTCAGCTACAACTCAACGTGACTCCCTAAATTCTGTAATTAAAGTTTTAGGAGTACTGTGCATGTAAACATAGTATTCTGAGTATTATTATTTTACCATATGAAGTGTTTATTGGTTACACAATGTTTACCCTGATTCAGTTTAGAGAACAGACGCATATCGGACACTTGGCTTGCTTTAGTTTAGATAACAGATGGAACACTTGACTTGCTTTAGTTTAGAGAACAGATGCAGACAGGACACTTGACTTGCTTTAGTTTAGAGAACAGATGCAGATGGGACACTTGGCTTGCTTTAGTTTAGAGAACAGATGCAGATGGGACACTTGGCTTGCTTTAGTTTGGAGAACAGACGCAGATGGGACACCTGGCTTGCTTTAGTTTGGAGAACAGACGCAGATGGGACACCTGGCTTGCTTTAGTTTGGAGAACAGATGCAGACGGGACACTTGGCTTGCTTTAGTTTAGAGAACAGACGCAGACGGGACACTTGGCTTGCTTTAGTTTAGAGAACAGATGGAAACCTTGATTTGTTTTAGTTTAGAGAACAGACACAGACTGGACACTTGGCTTGCTTTAGTTTAGAGAACAGATGGAAACCTTGATTTGCTTTAGTTTAGAGAACATACGCAGACGGGACACTTGGCTTGCTTTAGTTTAGATAACAGATGGAACACTTGGCTTGCTTTAGTTTAGAGAACAGATGGAAACCTTGATTTGCTTTAGTTTAGAGAACAGACACAGACTGGACACTTGGCTTGCTTTAGTTTAGAGAACAGATGGAAACCTTGATTTGCTTTAGTTTAGAGAACAGACACAGACTGGACACTTGGCTTGCTTTAGTTTAGAGAACAGACGCAGACGGGACACTTGGCTTGCTGTAGTTTAGATAACAAATGGAACACTTGGCTTGCTTTAGTTTAGAGAACAGACGCACACGGGACACTTGGCTTGCTTTAGTTTAGAGAACAGATGCACACGGGACACTTGGCTTGCTTTAGTTTAGAGAACAGACGCACACTGGACACTTGGCTTGCTTTAGTTTAGAGAACAGACGCACACGGGACACTTGGCTTACTTTAGTTTAGAGAACAGACACACACTGGACACTTGGCTTGCTTTAGTTTAGAGAACAGACGCACACGGGACACTTGGCTTGCTTTAGTTTAGAGAACAGACACTCACGGGACACTTGGCTTGCTTTAGTTTAGAGAACAGACGCACACTGGACACTTGACTTGCTTTTGTTTAGAAAACAGATTCACATGGGACACTTGGCTTGCTGTAGTTTAGATAACAGATGGAACACTTGGCTTGCTTTAGTTTAGAGAACAGACGCACACGGGACACTTGGCTTGCTTTAGTTTAGAGAACAGACGCACACGGGACACTTGGCTTGCTTTAGTTTAGAGAACAGACGCACACGGGACACTTGGCTTGCTTTAGTTTAGAGAACAGACACACACTGGACACTTGGCTTGCTTTAGTTTAGAGAACAGACGCACACGGGACACTTGGCTTGCTTTAGTTTAGAGAACAGATGCACACGGGATACTTGGCTTGCTTTAGTTTAGAGAACAGACGCACATGGGATACTTGGCTTGCTTTAGTTTAGAGAACAGACGCACACGGGACACTTGGCTTGCTTTAGTTTAGAGAACAGACGCACACGGGACACTTGGCTTGCTTTAGTTTAGAGAACAGACGCACACTGGACACTTGGCTTGCTTTAGTTTAGAGAACAGATGCACACTGGACACTTGGCTTGCTTTAGTTTAGAGAACAGACGCACACAGGACACTTGGCTTGCTTTAGTTTAGAGAACAGCCGCAGACTGGACACTTGGCTTGCTTTAGTTGCTCATTTACCCAATGTTCATGGATTTGTTACACCTAGTTCCTTCCTCTATTGATTTAATATTTTAATTATGCGTCCTATGTCCACACTTAAAGGGACACTGATTTAGATAGGGCGTGCAATTTTGGGCAACTTTCTGATTTACTCCTATTATCACATTTTCTTCATTCTCTTGGGATCTTTATTTGAAAAGCAAGAATGTACGTTTAAATGCCTACCTATGTTTGGTGAACAACCTGGGTTGTTCTTGCTGATTGGTGGATAAATTCATCCACCATTAGACAAGTGCTGTCCAGGGTCTGAACCAGAAATTGCTTGGCTCCTTAGCTTAGATGCCTTCTTTTTCAAATATAGATATCAATTTTTCTTCGTTCTCTTGCTAGTGGAAGTGGATTAGGGGGTTGCCTTGAATTGCTGCTCTCTCTGAATTGCGAAGGAAAAGAATTGGGTTCAGTGTCCCTTTAACCAGCAACTTCATTTTAAAGCTGGTTTAGACTTTTTGAACTCAAGTTTGTTTTCAAACCATTAGGGCACTTACATATGCTGTATATTTGCACAAACGTTAAACCTCCCTCCACAGCTCCGCTTCTGCTATGCTTCTGGCTTGTAGTTCCATAGGAAAGTTATCTCAGTTTATTCTTTTGCCTTCTAATGTAACGATAGTCAATATAGACCAGTGTGTCCAACCATTAGGTGCCACACTAGAGTGTTCTTTCCAGTTGAGGGAACCAATTGGGAAATAGTACAAACACACCAATACATATAAGGTGTTCTTATATATAGAAAGATCCTTCCAATAGACAGCATATGAGCTGTGTTTTTTACTTCAGTAACTGCTGCTTACTCCAGGCAGAAACATTAAAGAAAAGCATCCGTTAACAGAGCTTAGGTCAATAAGACGTATTCCTAGTACAGTAGTGGTTTTGGAAGTGGAGGTGATAAAAGTATAGGTTAGACACGGCTGTGCTAGATTTGTCTACTGATAAAGTATTTTATTCTATTTTCTTTCTCTCTTGCAATATAAAAGTTAAAGAGACATGAAACCCAAAATGTTTTTTTTGTAACCTGAGAAACTCTGAACTTAAATCTATTTGAATTTAAATAATACAGCACTTCCTACAAATATTCATTGGTTAATAGCTACATATGTTTGCTCCTACCTATATGACCATTAGGACGCACAACTGATACCGCCGTATGCTTTGAATTTAAAACCGCTTGTACAAAACAAACCAATATGTTTATTTGCTGCTCTTCCATATAGATAATATAGTTTCCTAGTATAATGTCCATTTAATTTTAGAAATAAATTACAAACTTAGATAAGGCACATGACGCCTTTGTTGCATGCTTATGAATTTGCTTTCATTTGAAGTCCCAGTATAATGGACACAAAGCAAATCATTTTAGCACTAGCAAACCTGCTACTCACAAAGAAGCTAAACTCATAACTAAAGGGACACTCAAGGCGAAATTAATTTCATGATTCAGATAGAGCAGCAATTTTAAACAACTTTATAATTTACTTCTATTAACAAAATGTGCTCAGTCTTTTTATATTTACACCTTGAGTCACCAGCTCCTGCTGAGCATGTGCATGAATTTACAGGATGTGCGTGTATGCATTTGTGATTGGTTGATGGCTATCACATGATACAGGGGTAGAGGAAATAGACATAACTTTGAAATTTGTCAGAAACAAATCTACTCATTTGAAGTTCAGACTATGCTATTGCATTGTCTTGTTATTGTACATTTGTTTATTATGCAAATCTACTGTATTTACTGCTTGGGATTCACAGAGAACCTCTAATTGAGAGCGGAACCTCAAGACCCAGCTGTCTGACTACTGCTGCTAAATGGGCCAGCAGCAGTTTTGCTCAGGACCATCAGGGGTTAAACACATAGTTGCAGGGTTGCTAGTGCTAAAATTACACACATGAAGTAAATCAATCAAATAATTTCTTCCTCTAATGAACCCTTTAAGATTGCTAATATTAGTAAAATATATTATTTTAGTATTAAGTTTATTTTTTATGATGTATCAAAGCTTTACTATTCCTTTAGTTTATCTAGGGGAAAAAATCTAAAGTGTAAATGTAAAGATATGATGTTTGCACTTGCTGTTCTATTTATTTGTTATATTTTTATTGGATGTATTAAAATGCTTCTCTTCCCTCTAAAAAAAAAAAAAAAAAAAAAAAGAAAATGAATATGCACATATCCTACACTAGTGGCAGCTAGCTAGTTATTGGTGCCTGCATATATTAGTCTCTAGTGATTGGCTAACTATATGTGTCCAGCTAACTGCCATTAGTGCAATGCTGTTCCTTTGGCAAAGGATAACAAGAGAAAGAAGCATATTTGTTAAATTTAAAAGTTGTTTAAAATTGTATGTTGGCCATTCTAATGGGGAAAAAAATTAACCTAGAGGTCATTCACAGCGAAGTAGATCAGGATGGAAGATTCGTGATAATAAAAGTAAAAATCGGAAAAATAATCTTTACCATGTGTAACATTTATGCTCCTAACAAATTGGATCCAGATTTTTGGTTTAGGATCCAGGCCAAAATTCTCTCCGTTCAGGAAGGCCATCTGGTCCTTGGTGGCGATTTCAACATGTCTCCTCATTGCCCATTGGACAGACTTAGAAACTCCAATAAAACACTCAAACAAAAAAAGGACAACTTAGAATCTAAATTAATAAAATTAATTACGCAGAATCTTGCGATAAAAGACGTCTGGAGGCTTCAGAACCCTGATGTCAGGGATTATACTTGTCTATCCAGGGCTCATAAAACCCTTTCTAGAATTGATCTATTTCTCATTAATGATAGGCTAAAGCTGTCAGAAGTAAAAGCAGATATACTGCCTATCTTTCTTTCAGACCACGGTCCTGTCTCACTGGAGTTCCAGCTCAACCACCTTAAAAACAGATCAACACGCTTCAACTTTCCTTCATATCTTGCGACCGATCTGAAATTTAAAAACTGGATCAAACTCAAATTTTCCGATTATCTACAACATAATCAAGCCCACATAGGTTCCCCTCTGGTTTTCTGGGAGGCAGCGAAGGCAGTGCTCAGGGGTGAAATTATAGCTTACAGTGCTGCAAGGCTTAGAAAAATTAGAACAAGAGAGAAAGAAATTACTAACGCAATAATTAATTCTTATAACTCTTATCTGCTGGAAAAATCTGCTACAAACTGGGCAAAATATGTCTGGGCCAAAAACGCTGGAGACGCATTCGCTGTCTTTCAGGAAACCCAGAGGGATCTAAGATTTCAAGCCAGGATCTATAGATTCGGAAATAAATCCGGCAAATTGTTGGCGAACCTGGTCAAAAGGGAGAAAAAGTCACCTCATATTGAGAATATTCAACAGAATGGTATCTATCTTAATAAATCGGATGAAATTGTTGAGGCATTTGTTAGGTATTATCAGGAATTTTACTCCTACAGGAGTTCAAACCTTACTGAAGCAGTACAATTTTGGAGTCAAATTTCCTGACCTAAAATTTCGGCTGAGATGGCTGATTCTCTCAATGCCCCAATTACCGAAATAGAGATAAAAAAAATCATTTCAGAGCTCGCCACTAATAAAACACCAGGGCCAGATGGCCTTCCGAATGAGTTTTATAAAATTATGAGCTCTGAGGTCACCCCCTACCTTAAAAGTCTATATAATAGTATGTATGCCGAGGGTAATCCAGTGGTTGCCTCCTTTTCTGCCTCCAACACTACTCTAATTCTGAAGGCTGGGAAAGATCCCACCCTCAGGGAGTCTTATAGACCCATAGCTCTCTTAAATGGAGACTACAAAATTCTATGTTCAGTTATTGCCGGGCGCCTTCAGATACCACTCGCCACTGTTATTCACCCGGATCAGGCTGGGTTTCTCTATGGTCGAAACTCCTCAGCAAAAATTAGGGAGGCTATAGTTATTGCGGAGTATTTTAGGACCATGCAGGTGTCGGAGAGTGGGGGAGACAGGATGGAACCGGACTCAGCTATCGTCTCGATAGATGCAGAGAAAGCATTTGATTCAATACATTTTGATCATCTATTTACCTCTCTGGTTAATTTTGGATTTAAGGACCAGTTCTTAAATTTTATCACAAATTTGTATGAAGCACCATGTACAAGGTTGATGGTTAATCAAACCCTCTCACCACAGATAATTCTTGGGAGGGGAACACGCCAGGGGTGCCCCCTGTCCCCCCTACTCTTCAACATCTCAATCGAACCGTTGGAAATCATGGTTAGACAACAGTTGTCAGGAATTAGAATAGGTAACCAGGTCATAAAAAATTGCTCTTTATGCTGATGATCTTCTCTTATATCTCTTGGATACCAAAACCAGTATCCCTAAACTTCTAGATATCACTGCCAGATTCGGGTCCTTTTCAGGTTACAAGATAAATGAAGCAAAGTCAGAATTGCTATGGCTCAGACAGAATAGTAACTCTCCTTCTGTTATCCCTTTTTCTGTGGCTAGAAACTCTCTCAAATATTTAGGTATTTTTATCCCTACTTTATCAGGGGAGATCTACAATCTCAATTTTTCTCCAATTCTAGCAAATATTAAAGAGAAACTTAAAAATTGGCAATCCCTGCCACTATCTATCTCCGGTCGGATCGCCCTATTTAAAATGATTTTGCTTCCGAAACTTCTTTATGTATCACAGAACGTTCCTCTAATTATGCTGGAAAGGGATATCCACTGTCTCAATAGCATACTTAGTAGATTTCTCTGGCAGGAGAAAAGAGCCAGAATATCCCTAAGTAAACTCTCTCTTCCAAAAAGCAGCGGTGGCCTTGCATTACCAGATATTCGTTCATACAACTATGCTTTCTTGGTCCGGGTGGTGGCTGATTGGATTTCACACAGTAATTATGTCACGAATAACCCCTTAGAGGAAGATATATGTAGTCCTTACCTAACGCTAGCCTTAATTCACTGCCCACCCAAAGAATTACCAGGCGAAATCAAACGGCTTAAATCCTTTTCTAACCCATTGAAGGCTTGGTGGAAAGTGAGTAGTTCACTATCCTTAAATTGTAAAGTTTCTCAGTATCTCCCACTAAGGGGGAACCCGAAATTTCCTGTAGGGTTGAACTCTGTAACATTTAAAAAATGGCATAACCTAGGCTTGGACAGGTTGATACAACTCTGGGACACAGAGAGAAAATGTGTCAAATCTTTCGATGAATTAAAAACAGAGTTTCAAATTAAGAACAAGGAATTCTTTGCATATTTGCAAAGCAGGCATCTCCTCTGTGAGTTGATGAGTGAGACAGGATGGAATTGGACTCTGGGTAAATTAGAAAGCTGGCTCACTTTGTTCAAAAACGGTGTCAGATCCATCTCTATGTGTTATCAGCTAATTAAACTCAGCAAGGGTGAATTAGAACTGGAGAAAATTACTTCCCTATGGAATCGACTGTTACCTCAATCAAACATTGATATAAAAACCGTCCAATCCTCAATTTGCAAAGTAGCCCAGGTGACTCTATCAGCCACCTGGCGGGAGATGCATGTCAAACTCCTACACAATGCATATTTCACTCCCGAAAAGGGCCATAAAATTCATAATTTTGCTTTTAATAAATGCCCAAAATGTGCGCTCCCTGCAGCTGACTTAATGCACATGATTTGGACCTGTCCTAAAATAAGGCATCTTTGGTGGAAGCTAGAGTTTTGGTTCAATAAAACCTTAAAAGTCTCTCAACTTGCTCTTACACAGCAACAGATCATCTTTGGTACAAAGCACCATAATCCAAATGATAAATTGATATTTCTTTCTATACTGGCAACTAGATATCTTATTCTTAAAAATTGGAAATTAAGAATAGCCCCATCTATTCCAGAGATCAAGAATTGTTTGAAAAAACAATGCTTGCTAGAACAAAGGGACACTAATCTAGATAATGACTCTGACATCAGACAATTTTTTGCCAAATGGTCAGCCTTTATTAGGTCATTGCCAGATACAGAGATGAATGACTTAATATTCCCATTCAGAAACTCGGAACTGGTGCTTCTGGGTGTCTGGTAACAATTTATTAGTTGAGAGGAGCTTAGATGATTTTCTGGGATTCCCCTGGTCTCATACAATTGCACTCTCTTCCCTAGTTTCTGGCTTCGGCGGGGGGGGGGGGGGGTGGATTCTTTCTGAGTTATCCTTGTTCTTCCCCTTCCTTTTTCTCTTGTTCTGTTCTCCTTCCTCCCCCTTTTTTTTTCCCCTCTTCCTTCTTCTCTTTTTCTTTTTTCTTTTTTGGCTTTGGCAACCCATGGTTGGGTTGACTAATTCAGAGATAAAATTTAACAGAATATTTACTTGCTCACTGTTCTTGATTTAAATGTAAAACAATTTTGAACTGTTTGATTTTTGTGATTTCTTCTGACATTTGTTTTTGTAAATTACTGTTGACATTTGAATAAAATAATTAATAATAATAAAATGGAAAATATGGGAGATAATTACATGTGAGGAACCTAGGTGTCTTAGGCTCTTGAGAAATTTCTGAGATATTTGAGAATTTATATGTTATGTGCAAACGAGAAATATTGAAGATAATTCTCTGTTGAAATTGCATTGCCTGTTTCTGTTCCTGATTCCTTGGGATCATATTTTGTGATGTTATTGTATGATGTAATACTGGATGTTCACATGTGTTTCTCTCAATAAAAAATAAAATTAAAAAAAAAAAATTTGTATGTTCTATCAGAATCATGAATTAATTTTTTTGGGGTTTCTTGTCCCTTTAGCCCCTTAACGACAGAGGTCATGCTAAGTACGTCCTACAAAAAACGGTCCTCAGGGGATTCAATCACTGGAAGCGATCATGATCACTTCCAGGAGCTCTCAGGGTATTGCAGCGATGCCTCAATATTGAGGCATCGCTGCAATACCCTCTGGTCATTAACCAATGTAGAGATGGCCACTCTGTGGCCCTCTCTGCATCAGCCAAAAATGGTGCTGATCGTTGGTGGCATGGGAGGGTTTGGCGGGTGGGAGACCCATCGCTGGAGGGGGTGGGAGAGGAAGGGACAGCTACGCTACGTCAGTGAGTGGGAAGCAGGGAGGAGGATGAAGGAGCGAGAGGGGAATCCTCTGTGTTAGGAAAGGGATCTGGAGGAGGAAGAGGAGTATCCTCTGTGTTAAGAAAGTGATATGGGAGGGGGAGGGAGGTAGGGTAATGAGGGGGGCAGCTACACTACAGAAAAAAGGGGTTTAAAAATAAAAAACGAAAGCAAAAACTGCAGCAACCTGGGTACTGCCAGTACCTAAGATGGCAACTATTAGGTAGAGGGGGAGGGTTAGAGAGCTGTTTGGGAGAAGGGATTAGGGAGGTTGGGGTGTAAGGGAGGTCATACAGTGCAGAATATATATATATATATATATATATATATATATATATATATATATATATTAAAAAAAGGCTTTTATTTTCATACTGGCAGACTCTCTGCCAGTACTTAAGATGGGGGTGACCATTTAGGGGTGGGGGAGGGAAAAGAGCTGTTTGAGAGGGATCAGGGGGTGGGATGTGTCAGGTGGGGGGTAATCTATACACTAAGGCTAAAATTAACCCTATAAGCTACCTAATTACCCCCTTCACTGCTGGGCACAATGCAAGTGTGGTGCGCAGCTGCATTTAGCGGCCTTCTAACTACCAAAAAGCAATGCCAAAGCCATATATGACTGCTATTTCGGAGCAAAGGGGATCCCAGAGAAGCATTTACAACCATTTGTGCCATAATCCATTTGTGCCATAATTGCACAAGCTGTTTGTAAATCATTTAAGTGAGAAACCTAAAGTTTTTGAAAAAGTTAACAATTTTTTTTATTTGACGGTGAAATGATGGCATGAAATATACCAAAATGGGCCGAGATCAATACTTTGGATTGTCTACTAAAAAATATATATATACATGTGACGGGTTATTCAGGGATTCCTGTCAGATATCAGTGTTACAATGTAACTTTTGCTAATTTTGAAAAAAAAAAATGGTTTGGAAATAGCAAAGTGCTAATTGTACTTATTGCCCTATAACTTGCAAAAATAGCAAAGAACATGTAAACGTTGGGTATTTCTAAACTCAGGACAAAATTTATAAACTATTTAGCATGGGTGTTTTTTGGTGGTTGTAGTTGTGTAACAGATTTTGCGGGTCAAAGTTAGAAAAAATGTTTTTTTCAATTTTTTTCATCATATTTTATAAAAAAAAAATATAGTAAATTATATGATACTAGTCCTAAAGCTCGTTCACACGGGTCATTTTTTTGCAGTACAGCGGTCCCACCCCTTACTCTCTCTCCCCCATCTCTTTTGCGCTCTCTCCCCCTCTCTTTGAGCTCTCTCTCTCCCCTATCTCTTTTGCGCTCTCTCTCCCCCCTCTCTTTTGAGCTCTCTCTCTCCCCCATCTCTTTTGCGCTCTCTCTCCCCCTCTCTTTTGAGCTCGCTCTCTCCCCCCCCTCTCTCTCCCCCCCTCTCCTCTCTCTCTCTCTCTCTCTCTCCCCTCCTCTCTCTCTCTCCCCCTCTTTCTCTCCCCTCTCTCTCTCTTCCGCCTCTCTTTTGTGCTCTCTCTCTCCCCCTCTTTTGCTCTCTCTCTTCCCCCTCTCTTTTGCGCTCTCTCTCTCCCCCTCTCTTTTGTGCTCACTCTCTCCCGCTCTCTTTTGCGCTCTCTCCCCCTTTCTTTTGCGCTCTCCCCCCTCTCTTTTGTGCTCTCTCCCCCCTCTCTTTTGTGCTCTCTCTCTCTCCCCCTCTTTTGCTCTCTCTCTCCCCCTCTCTTTTGCGCTCTCTCTCCCCCCTCTCTTTTGCATTCTCTCTCTCTCCCCCTCTCTTTTGTGCTCTCTCTCTCTCCCTCTCTTTTGTGCTCTCTCCCCCTCTCTTCGTGCTCTCTCCCCCCTCTCTTTTGCTCTCTCTCTTCCCCATCTCTTTTGCGCTCTCTCTCTCCCTCTCTTTTGAGCTCTCTCTCTCTCCCCCCTCTTTTGCTCTCTCTCCCCCCTCTCTTTTGTGCTCTCTCTCTCCCCCCTCTTTTGCTCTCTCTCTCCCCCTCTCTTTTGCACTCTCTCTCCCCCTCTCTTTTGCGCTCTCTCCCCTCTCTTTTGCGCTCTCTCCCCCCTCTCTTTAAGCTCTCTCCACCCTCTCTTTTGCGCTCTCTCTCCCCCTCTATTTTGCGCTCTCTCTCCCCTATCTTTTGCGCTCTCTCCCCCTCTCTTTTGCTCTCTCTCTCTCCCATCTCTTTTGCACTCTCTCTCCCCCTCTCTTTTGAGCTCTCTCTCTCCCCCCCTCTCTCTCCCCCCCCTCTCTCCCCCTCTCTTTTGAGCCCTCTCCCCCTCTCTCTCCCCCCTCTCTCTCCCCCCTCTCTCTCTCCCTCCCCTCTCTCTCTCCCCCTCCTCTCTCTTTCCCCCCTCCTCTTTCTCTCCCTCTCCTTTCTCTCTCCCCCTCCTCTCCCTCTCCCCTCCTCTCTCTCTCTCTCTCTCTCTCTCTCCCCCTCTTTCTCTCCCCTCTCTCTCTCTTCCGCCTCTCTTTTGTGCTCTCTCTCACCCCATCTTTTGCTCTCTCTCTCCCCCTCTCTTTTGTGCTCTCTCTCTCCCTCTCTCTTTTGCGCTCTCTCTCTCCCCCTCTCTTTTGCGCTCTCCCCCCCTCTCTTTTGTGCTCTCTCCCCCCTCTCTTTTGTGCTCTCTCCTCCTCTTTTGCTCTCTCTCTCTCCCCCTGCCTTTTGCGCTCTCTCTCTCCCCCCTCTCTTTTGCACTCTCTCTCTCTCCCCCTCTCTTTTGCGCTCTCTCACCCTCTCTTCGTGCTCTCTCCCCCCTCTCTTTTGCTCTCTCTCTTCCCCATCTCTTTTGTGCTCTCTCTCCCCCTCTCTTTTGAGCTCTCTCTCTCCCCCCTCTTTTGCTCTCTCTCCCCCCTCTCTTTTGTGCTCTCTCTCCCCCCCCCTCTTTTGCTCTCTCTCCCCCCTCTCTTTTGTGCTCTCTCTCTCCCCCCTCTTTTGCTCTCTCTCTCTCTCCCCCTCTCTTTTGCACTCTCTCTCCCCCTCTCTTTTGCACACTCTCCCCTCTCTTTTGCGCTCTCTCCCTGTCTCTTCGAGCTCTCTCCACCCTCTCTTTTGCACTCTCTCTCCCCCTCTATTTTGCGCTCTCTCCCCTCTCTTTTACGCTCTCTCCCCCCTCTCTTCGCGCTCTCTCCCCCCTCTCTTTTGCTCTCTCTCTCCCCCATCTCTTTTGCGCTCTCTCTCCCCCTCTCTTTTAAGCTCTCTCTCTCCCCTTCTCTCTCTTCCCCCTCTCTCTCCTCCCTCTCTTTTGAGCTCTCTCTCTCCCCCCTGTCTCTCCCCCCTCTCTCTCTCCCTCCCCTCTCTCTCTCCCCTCTCCTCTCTCTTTCCCCCCTCCTCTTTCTCTCCCTCTCCTCTCTCTTTCCCCCCTCCTCTCTCTCTCCCCCCCTCCTCTCTCTCTCTCCCCTCTCTCTCTCCCCCTCTCTCTCTCCCCCTCTCTTTTGTGCTCTCTCTCCCCCTCTTTTGCGCTCTCTATCCCCCCTCTCTTTTGTGCTCTCTTTCTCTCTCCCCCTCTTTTGCTCTCTCTCTCTCCCCCCTCTATTTTGCGCTCTCTCTCCCTCTCTTCGTGCTCTCTCCCCCCCCTCTCTTTTGCTCTCTCTCTGTCCCCCATCTCTTTTGCGCTATCTATCCCCCTCTCTTTTGAGCTTTCTCTCTCCCCATCTCTTTTGTGCTCTCTCTCCCCTTCTCTTTTGAGCTCTCTCTCTCCCCCTCCCTCTCTCCCCCTCTCTCTCTCCCCCTATCCTCTCCCTCTCTCCCCTCCTCTCTCTCTCCCCCTCTCTCTCCCTCTCCTCTCTCTCCCCCCTCTCCTCTCTCTCTCCCCCCATCCTCTCTCTCTCCCCCTCTCCTCTCGTCCCCTCTCTCTCCTCCTCTCCTCTCTCTCTCCCCCCTCTCCTCTCTCTCCCCCTCTCCTCTCTCTCGCCCCTCTCCTCTCTCTCCCCCCTCTCCTCTCTCTCGCCCCCCCTCCTCTCTCTTCCCCCCTCTCCTCTCTCTCGCCCCCCCTCCTCTCTCTCTCCCCCTCTCCTCTCTCTCTCCCCCCTATCCTCTCTCTCTCCCCCTCTCCTCTCTCTCTCCCCTCTCCTCTCTCTCCCCCCTCTCCTCTCTCTCCCCCCCCTCACCTCTCTCTCTCCCCCCCTCTCTTCTCTCTCTCCCCCCTCTCCTCTCTCCCCCCCATCCTCTCTCTCTTCCCCCTATCCTCTCTCTCTCCCCCTCTCCTCTCTCTCCCCCCTCTCCTCTCTCTCCCCCTCTCCTCTCTCTCCCTCCCCTCTCCTCTCTCTACCCCTCTCCTCTCTCTCCCCCCTCTCCTCTCTCTCCCCCCCTCTCCTCTACCCTCCTCTCCTCTCTCTCCCCCCTCTCCTCTCTCCCCCCCTTCTCCTCTCCCCCCTCTCCTCTCTCCCCCCTCCTCTCTCTCCCTACCTCTCCTCTCTCTCCCCCTCTCCTCTCTCTCCCCCACTCTCCTCTCTCTCCTCCCTCTCCTCTCTCTCCCCCCTCTCCTCTCTCTCCCCCCTCTCCTCTCCTCTCTCTCTCCCCCTCTCCTCTCTCTCTTCCCCCCTCCTCTCTCTCTCCCCCCTCTCCTCTCTCTCCCCCCTCTCCTCTCTCTCCCCCCCTCTCCTCTCTCTCCCCCCTCTCCTCTCTCTCTCTTCCCCCCTCCTCTCTCTCTCTTACCCCCCTCTCCTCTCTCTCCCCCCTCTCCACTCTCTCTCCCCCCTCTCCTCTCTCTCTCTCCCCCCTCTCCTCTCTCTCTCTCCCCTCTCCTCTCTCTCTTCCTCTCTCCCCTCCTCTCTCTCTACCTCTCCCCTCTCTCTATCCCCTCTCTATCTCCGACCACGACCATTCCCGCTCGACCATGCCCCCTTTACGTCGGACATGGCCCCGCCGGCCACGCCCCTGCCCACACCCAGCCACGCCCACTTCTGCCACAGGCGGCATATCAGCTAGGGACTGTTGCAGGACTCAAAGGCCAGGTGTGTTTTTCCTCGTGCTGTCTCTACTGCGCATGACAGCTTCGGACAAACACACTTGGCCTTTTATATAATAGGATGATGAAGATAATGTTATCTTTAGAAAGTCATTTAATGGCGAGAAAAACAATATATAATATGTGTGGTACAGTAAATGAGTAAGAGGAAAATTACAGCTAAACACAAGCACCACAGAAATGTAGAAAACAGCCCTGGTCCTTAACGGTAAGAAAATTGAAAAATGGTCTGGTCACTAAGGGGTTAAATAGAAATGTATTTATGCAGCCATGCACAAATACTGCATTTAATGCATTCATATTGATCTGTTAACAATACATTTTCAACAATTTTAACCAAGATGCATTCACCAATGAGTAAAAAAAAAATGTTTAGGGAATCTAGTCATGTTCATGGGCTATTTGAGCAATTTTAGCCTAAGTTAATCTTGTATAGTCTCAGTCAGACCGATGGCCGAATTTGATACTTGATTTTTTTTTTTTTAACTAGTCCTCTCTTGCACCAAGGAATAAATGGCCAAGTACAGTCATTTTTTACAATTGGCAATTTATTTAAAAAAATGCTCAGAACTTTTTGTAGGAGAGCAAATGCAGCAATATTTCAACTAATTATCATTATTTTAACATTTCAGAGTTTCAAGAAAATTAAAACATTACAAAATTATTTTGCCAGTTTTAAAATGTGTTTCCTATTTAAGTGTTGTTTATTGTTTTCTATATTTAGAACCTCACTGACACATACCTGGGAATATGCCTTTCATCCTGCTTTCCCAGACTACACAAAATAGCAAAGGAAAAATGTATCACAGGATCTGATTACTTCCAGTAAATTGTTATTTTACTAAATATTTATTCTATATTAAAGGGACAGAACCTTATTTATTTTCTTCAGCTAAAAGAGCATGTTAAATATGTTTCATTATCTTTTTGGTTTTCTTGTTAAGTTTGCCGAGCCTTTTCCTTCTATACAAACATAGATGTGGGCACTGCCCTTATTGACCACTAAGGGAGATCATTTAAATAATAAAAAAGAAGGGGATAGAGGAAGAGTGGAAGAATGGGAAGGGAATGAAGGAAAAAAAGTGTGAAGGGAAGGTGTGTGTGTGGGGGGGGGGGGGGGTAAATGGGAAATAACTGAAAGTAAAAGGTGGCAGAGAGAAATAAGACAAAAATGTAGGGAAGAAAAAATAAAAAGATTGCATGGAGATGGCGGGGGAGATATAAGAAAAAACAAGGAAGACATAGAAGGGTGGAACAGAGAGGGAAAGAGGGATAGAGACTCTGTTAAATGGGCAAAAAAAAACACATTTTGTTTCATGATTCAGATAAAGGATACAATGGGGGAAAGTGCAGTGTTCTGAGGGCAGAGCTACATGGTCCAAGGGAGAGCTTAGTCAGTTGTGGGACATGGCCCTGCCTAAAAGGGCCAGGGAGCAGTCTTTTTTTTACCATTATACCCTCCTCCTCAGCTCAATGAGGATTATAAAAAACACAAACTCTCCTGAAAAAATAATTAAAATGTATGGCGTGTGTGTTTGACTAATACCTTTGTAATTAAACAGTCTTAGTATGAATCACTAATGTAAGCGTGAGCAGCAAGGAAGTTTATCGATGCAAACTGGATATTAACCCTATAGCCATAATCCTCTAATCCTGTTCCAAATAGACTCACCCTTCCCTATCATACTACTCTGAACGTATAATTGACCAGTAGAGAGATTACTTGCCTAATCTATCGGTAGCTCTAGTGTAAGCATGAGCAGCAAAGAAATTTTTAAATACAGATAGGGTATGGTTTACATTATTATAACCTTGTAACTCTGTATCTACCAGATGTGCTCAAACTCCAACAGTATCAATCAGCACCTGGATCACTTGCACGCCACATAGGGGTACCACCAAACCCTACCAAATATAGAATGAAAGTCCAAAGGATGTGGCAGCAATAAGTGAATTCAAATGGACTTTATTTAAGCACAACAAACAAAGCAGCGACGTTTCGGGAGCATCCTCCCTTTGTCAAGCATAAAACATTGTGGTAACAAGCATCTTAATATACCCACCCCCACCAGAGGGCAGCAGAGAGACAATTTCCTAATTTACAGAAATTCATTTAACCCATTCATACCTTTCAGGTTAATACAAAGAATTACCACATAAATATACAACAAGGATACAGATTAAAAATATTAAAAAAATAATAATGTGTATACATTCAATATATTTATTACAAATTGATACAATGTTAACTATATACACAGCAAGGATGAATTCTTTAGGCACAGGAATAATCATTATTAAAGATGATATATTAGTTAAGTATATTATTGAGAATTATAAAAAACAGTAATAAATGTTTTATTACTAGTATAGAAAATTTCAAACCAGATATTATACATTTTATTATAGGAACACAGACAAGTCCCAGTCTTTGTTAAGACCCACTGGTTGCAGGGTATTCAATTCAAATATCCAGAATCTCTCCCTTTGATGGAGCATTAACTCCGTATTACCTCCTCTCCTAGGGCTGGGAACAAAATCAATTACTTGAAAGCGAGGTTGGCTGATGGCATGACCTACTGAGTTAAAGTGACAGGCTATGGGAGACTTTTCATTCTGTGTCCTAATAGAGCTCTTATGCTCAATTATTCTGTCCCTAATGGACCTAGTAGTCTCTCCTACATAGCTCCGCCCACAAGGGCACTTAATCAAGTAGATTACAAATTTTGAGTGACAGGTATAGAAATTCTTATTCTGATATTTTTTTGCCTGAACTGGGATGGTAAAAAACAGATCCTTTAATCATGTAACCACAACATGAACATCCCAGACATGGATAACAACCCCTACACTGTGTGCATAATTATTAGGCAAATGAGTATTTTGACCACATCATCCTCTTTATGCATGTTGTCTTACTCCAAGCTGTATAGGCTCGATAGCCTACTACCAATTAAGCATATTAGGTGATGTGCATCTCTGTAATGAGAAGGGGTGTGGTCTAATAACATCAACACCCTATATCAGGTGTGCATAATTATTAGGCAACTTCCTTTCCTTTGGCAAAATGGGTCAAAAGAAGGACTTGACAGGCTCAAAAAAGTCAAAAATAGTGAGATATCTTGCAGAGGGATGCAGCACTCTTAAAATTGCAAAGCTTCTGAAGCGTGATCATCGAACAATCAAGCGTTTCATTCAAAATAGTCAACAGGGTCGCAAGAAGCGTGTGGAAAAACCAAGGCGCAAAATAACTGCCCATGAACTGAGAAAAGTCAAGCGTGCAGCTGCCAAGATGCCACTTGCCACCAGTTTGGCCATATTTCAGAGCTGCAACATCACTGGAGTGCCCAAAAGCACAAGGTGTGCAATACTCAGAGACATGGCCAAGGTAAGAAAAGCTGAAAGACGACCACCACTGAACAAGACACACAAGCTGAAACGTCAAGACTGGGCCAAGAAATATCTCAAGACTGATTTTTCTAAGGTTTTATGGACTGATGAAATGAGAGTGAGTCTTGATGGGCCAGATGGATGGGCCCATGGCTGGATTGGTAAAGGGCAGAGAGCTCCAGTCCGACTCAGACGCCAGCAAGGTGGAGGTGGAGTACTGGTTTGGGCTGGTATCATCAAAGATGAGCTTGTGGGGCCTTTTCGGGTTGATGATGGAGTCAAGCTCAACTCCCAGTCCTACTGCCAGTTTCTGGAAGACACCTTCTTCGAGCAGTGGTACAGGAAGAAGTCTGCATCCTTCAAGAAAAGCATGATTTTCATGCAGGACAATGCTCCATCACACGCGTCCAAGTACTCCACAGCGTGGCTGGCAAGAAAGGGTATAAAAGAAGAAAATTTAATGACATGGCCTCCTTGTTCACCTGATCTGAACCCCATTGAGAACCTGTGGTCCATCATCAAATGTGAGATTTACAAGGAGGGAAAACAGTACACCTCTCTGAACAGTGTCTGGGAGGCTGTGGTTGCTGCTGCACGCAATGTTGATGGTGAACAGATCAAAACACTGACAGAATCCATGGATGGCAGGCTTTTGAGTGTCCTTGCAAAGAAAGGTGGCTATATTGGTCACTGATTTGTTTTCTTTTTTGTTTTTGAATGTCAGAAATATATATTTGTGAATGTTGAGATGTTATATTGGTTTCACTGGTAAAAATAAATAATTGAAATGGGTATATATTTGTTTTTTGTTAAGTTGCCTAATAATTATGCACAGTAATAGTCACCTGCACACACAGATATCCCCCTAAAATAGCTATAACTAAAAACAAACTAAAAACTACTTCCAAAACTATTCAGCTTTGATATTAATGAGTTTTTTGGGTTCATTGAGAACATGGTTGTTGTTCAATAATAAAATTAATCCTCAAAAATACAACTTGCCTAATAATTCTGCACTCCCTGTATTCCTATCAGTCAAATATCTTTGGCAATCCTTAATCTTAGAGGATCCAATATCAGCCCTAATCAATTTCTGTTGCAAGTTATAGCCTCTTTTAAAGGCAGGCATTGGATTTTCTACAAACTCAGAAATATTAGGATAACATTTGGACAAAAGAGGCCAATGTTTCCTAATAATGTCATTAATCCTGTAGCTATGACAATTGAATTCTGACACAAAAACCATTCTCTTAGACTCACCCCCTTTAACCTCCTTTCTTTTTCTTTTTTTTTTTTGGGGGGGTCAGTAGACAATAGTGTAGCTCTAGGGATAAGAGAGACAGATTGTGCCTCTTTTTCCAAAATCGTTTTAGGATAACCACGTTCTAAAAAACGATTCTTCATTTCCCCTAGTCTTAAGTCAAATAATTGTTGATCAGTCACAATTCTACGTACTCTTAACAATTGACTCCTAGGTAAAGCCTTTAGTAAAGACAAAGGGTGAGCACTGTCAAAATGTAAAATGCTATTATGGTTTTCGGAATAGATCTATTGTTAAAGACCCTCCTGTATTAATAACCCTAGTATCCAAAAATACAATTTCTTCTTCACTAAGGGATAACTTAAATTTTAAGTGCACCATGGAGTTGTTCAAATCATTAACAAAAGCCCTCAGGGTTCCAGCGTCGCCCAACCAAATTCCAAAGACATCATCGATATAGCCCCAACAACAGGCGCTATATCGAATGAAGTCTCTGTTGGAATATACAAATTTTTCTTCAAAAGCTTCCATTAGCAAATTAGCATAGTTGGGGGCGACGCTGGAACCCATGGCTGTCCCCTGAATCTGTAAAAAATAATCATCCTCAAAAAGTAAATAATTATTATACAAAACGAATTCCAACAACCTTAGAAAAAATTCGATCTGAATATCAGAGAAATCACCATAGGCATATAAAATCGATTCAACAGCCCCCACACCACTCACATGTGTGATAGAGGTGTAAAGGCTTTCAACATCCAAGCTGTATATAATGAATTTGCTGGTTTCCAAATTCAAAGCCTCTAATTTAAGTAAAAAATCACTTGTGTCTCTTAAAAAGGAGCTAGTTTTTTCTACATAAGGTCTCAAGATTTTATCTAAATATATAGAAATATTAGATGAAATGACTCCAATAGAGGACACAATTGGACGGCCAGGTGGTGCCTTAAGATTTTTATGCACCTTTGGTAACGTATAGAGTACAGGTGTGCGAGGATGTGGTACATCAAAAAATTTAAACAGATCCTTAGCAATAATCCCAGTTTCTGGGCACTTGTCAAAATGTTACTTAATTCATTTTGTATTGAAAAAACAGGGTTACTAGAAAGTTTTCTATACACATGATCATCATTTAATTGACCTCTAATTTCTCCAATATAAAATTATTTATCTAAAATTACAGTGGCCCCACCTTTATCTGCTTTCTTCAAAATGACACTATCTTTAGATGACAAAGATTTTAAGGCTAGCTGGTCCTGTTTAGAAAAAATATTCAAAAGGTGTTTGTATTTCAATTTTGACTCATTGTTATAAACAATCTCAGCAGTAGGTATATATTTACCTTTATTCCTAACACCTTTGGAATTTTCTTCTTTTAAAACCTTATTTTTTAATACATCTATATCCTGCATAACCAATTTTACAAAATCCGACATTTTTCAAACTCAATCTATTATTCACATTTTTGTTAGATATAAAATCGTTATCAAAGGTTAGCATCTTTAATCTAACATTTCTGAAAAATCTGAATAAATCCTTAGATAGTTGAAAAAAGTTACAATTATTTTTAGGACAATATGATAAGCCTTTATTAAGTAAAGCCAATTCAGCATTGGTAATCTCTGTTTTAGAAATATTAAGTACCATATCATTACGTGTAACATCAGATTGAGGTACTAATGCAAACTCAGAGGAGGCAGTCCCAGGTAATAAGCAGACAGTTCCTTCATTTAATGTGAGTTCATCACTAGTATCAGGCAATATCATATTAACCACCTCCTCCGGTGTCGACCCCAGTCTTACTGAACTCACTTTTGCTTGCTCTTGCCTGAGCGTAGTTGGCGTTGGGGTTTCTCCTTTCCTCCTGTGGTGTTTCCTCCCTCCACAATGGAATCTGCGTCAGAGTCCCCCGCCGAGATGTCTGAAGAACCGGACCAGCTGTTACTGCGTGCTGGCATCCGGAAGTGACGTCTCCCTCTACCGGAAGCCCCGTCTGGAAGTGCCCTCTGGATCATAGCGCCACCTATACACCCTTCCTAGGGAATAATCCTGCTCATCCCTGGTGAACTTGGTATGCTTACGGATCTCTATGGATTTCTTTAACTCTCCCACAGAGGCTTCCACCTGGGTAAGCAATTTAGACGATTCATCAGTCGGTAGGCTGTTTTTAATTGCGGACTCCATTTCTTTAAGTTTCAGTTGTTGTTCCGCAGTTTCTTTATTTAAACAGTCCACAGTAAGCACTAGCAGGTCCATTGAACATTTGTTTAATATTTGTTCAAACACATCACAATAGGTTTTGTTATCCCTCATTAGTGTACTCTGATACAGAGACAGCAAGGATTACTACCTTAACTAAAGGCTCTAGAGAAGTTTTGAAGATGGCACCATCTGAGTCTATTTCTCAGGACTATGAGAAGCTGGCTAAAAAGAAACTGGCATATGACTTACATGCCACTACCCTAAGTGAGTACCATAGGGTTAAACAGATCCCCCGCGGTCTGAGAATGACAGCCCGTCCTACACTAATGAGGGATAACAAAACCTATTGTGATGTGTTTGAACAAATATGAAACAAATGTTCAATGGACCTGCTAGTGCTTACTGTGGACTGTTTAAATAAAGAAACTGCGGAACAACAACTGAAACTTAAAGAAATGGAGTCCGCAATTAAAAACAGCCTACCGACTGATGAATCATCTAAATTGCTTACCCAGGTGGAGGTCTCTGTGGGAGAGTTAAAGAAATCCAAAGAGATCCGTAAGCGTACCAAGTTCGCCAGGGACGAGCAGGATTATTCCCTAGGAAATGTGTATAGGTGGCGCTATGATCCGGAGGGCCCTTCCAGACGGGGGACTTCCGGTAGAGGTAGACGTCACTTCCGGGCGCCAGCACACAGTAACAGCGGGTCCGGTTCTTTAGACATCTCGGTGGGGGACTCCGACGCCGATTCTATCGTGGAGGGAGGAAACACCGCAGGAGGAAAGGAGAAACCCCAATGCCAACTACGCTCAGGCAAGAGCAAGCAAAAGTGAGTTCAGTAAGACTGGGGTTGACACCGGAGGAGGTGGTTAATATGATATTGCCTGATACTAGTGATGAACTCACATTAAATGAAGGAACTGTCTGCTTATTACCTGGGACTGCCTCCTCTGAGTTTGCATTAGTACCTCAATCTGATGTTACACGTAATGATATGGTTCTTAATTTTTCTAAAACAGAGATTACCAATGCTGAATTGGCTTTACTTGATGTGGATAATAGATTGAGTTTGAAAAAGGTGGGATTGAGGAATAAAAGCACCTTTTTACCAGCCCAAAATCACCATGGGGTTGAAATTTTGTAAAATTGGTTATGCAGGATATAGATGGATTAAAAAATAAGGTTTTAAAAGATATAAATTCCAAAGGTGTTAGGAATAAAGGTAAATATACACCTACTGCTGAGATTGTTTATAACAATGAGTCAAAATTGAAATGCAAACACCTTTTGAATAATTTTTCTAAACAGGACCAGCTAGCCTTAAAATCTTTGTCATCTAAAGATAATGTCATTTTGAAGAAAGCAGATAAAGGTGGGGCCACTGTAATTTTAGATAAAGATTTTTATTTTGGAGAAATTAGAGGTCAATTAAATGATGATCATGTGTATAGAAAACTTTCTAGTAACCCTGTTTTTTCAATACAAAATGAATTAAGTAACATTTTTACAAGTGCCCAGAAAAATGGGATTATTGGTAAGGATCTGTTTAAATTTTTTGATGTACCACATCCTCGCACACCTGTACTCTATACGTTACCAAAGGTGCATAAAAATCTTAAGGCACACCTGGCCGTCCAATTGTGTCCTCTATTGGAGCCATTTCATCTAATATTTCTATATATTTAGATAACATCTTGAGACCTTATGTAGAAAAAACTAGCTCCTTTTTAAGAAACACAAGTGATTTTTTTACTTAAATTAGAGGCTTTGAATTTGGAAACCAGCAAATTCATTATATACAGCTTGGATGTTGAAAGCCTTTACACCTCTATCACACATGTGAGTGGCTGTTGAATCGATTTTATATGCCTATGGTGATTTCTCTGATAAACAGATCAAATTTTTTCTAAGGTTGTTGGAATTCGTTTTGTATAATAATTATTTTCTTTTTGAGGATGATTATTTTTTACAGATTCAGGGGACAGCCATGGGTTCCAGCGTCGCCCCCAACTATGCTAATTTGCTAATGGACGCTTTTGAAGAAAAATTTGTATATTCCAACAGAGACTTCATTAGATATGGCGCCTGTTGGTGGCGCTATATCGATGATGTCTTTGGAATTTGGTTGGGCGACGCTGGAACCCTGAGGGCTTTTGTTAATGATTTGAACAACTCCACAGTGCACTTAAAATTTAAGTTATCCCTTAGTGAAGAAGAAATTGTATTTTTGGATACTAGGGTTATTAATACAGGAGGGTCTTTAACAATAGATCTATTCCGAAAACCATAATAGCATTTTACATTTTGACAGTGCTCACCCTTTGTCTTTACTAAAGGCTTTACCTAGGAGTCAATTGTTAAGAGTACGTAGAATTGTGACTGATCAATAATTATTTGACTTAAGACTAGGGGAAATGAAGAATCGTTTTTTAGAACGTTGTTATCCTAAAACGATTTTGGAAAAAGAGGCACAATCTGTCTCTCTTATCCCTAGAGCTACACTATTGTCTACTGACCCAAAAAAAAAAAAAAAAAAAAAAAAAGGAGGTTAAAGGGGGTGAGTCTAAGAGAATGGATTTTGTGTCAGAATTCAATTGTCATAGCTACAGGATTAATGACATTATTAGGAAACATTGGCCTCTTTTGTCCAAATGTTATCCTAATATTTCTGAGTTTGTAGAAAATCCAATGCCTGCCTTTAAAAGAGGCTATTACTTGCAACAGAAATTGATTAGGGCTGATATTGGATCCTCTAAGATTAAGGAATGCCAAAGATATTTGACTGACAGGAATAGGGGTTGTTATCCATGTCTGGGATGTTCATGTTGTGGTAACATGATTAAAGGATCTGTTTTTTACCATCCCAGTTCAGGCAAAAAATATCAGATTAAGAATTTCTATACCTGTCACTCAAAATTTGTAATCTACTTGATTAAGTGCCCTTGTGGGCGGAGCTATGTAGGAGAGACTACTAGGTCCATTAGGGACAGAATAATTGAGCATAAGAGCTCTATTAGGACACAGAACGAAAAGTCTCCCATAGCCTGTCACTTTAACTCAGTAGGTCATGCTATCAACCAACTTCGCTTTCAAGTAATTGATTTTGTTCCCAGCCCTAGGAGAGGAGGTAATACGGAGTTAATGCTCCATCAAAGGGAGAGATTCTGGATATTTGAATTGAATACCCTGCAACCAGTGGGTCTTAACAAAGACTGGGACTTGTCTGTGTTCCTATAATAAAATGTATAATATCTGGTTTGAAATTTTCTATACTAGTAATAAAACATTTATTACTGTTTTTTATAATTCTCAATAATATCCTTAACTAATATATAATCTTTAATAATGATTATTCCTGTGCCTAAAGAATTCATCCTTGCTGTGTATATAGTTAACACTGTATCAATTTGTAATAAATATATTGAATGTATACAAATTATTTTTTAATATTTTTAATCTGTATCCTTGTTGTATATTTATGTGGTAATTATTTGTATTAACCTGAAAGGTATGAATGGGTTAAATGAATTTCTGTAAATTAGGAAATTGTCTCTCTGCTGCCCTCTGGTGGGGGTGGGTATATTAAGATGCTTGTTACCACAATATTTTGTGCTTGACAAAGGGAGGATGCTCCCGAAACGTTGCTGCTTTGTTTGTTGTGCTTAAATAAAGACCATTTGAATTCACATATTGCTGCCACATCGTTTGGACTTTTATTCTACCAGATGTGCTGTCACGCTACTTTGAGTACAATAACCTCTGACCAATAAGATACCTTATATCTCGCTACTAGATATCATGTATTAGATACAATGTCTCACATTTAAACCTCACCATCAGAAAGATCACAGTTTAAATTCAAAGGCTGAACAATTGTAATCGTGAGCACCAAGGTATTTCATGAACACGGATAGGATACTTACCGCATAGTTCTTATTCCCTCAATCCGTGAACCACTGATATATATAGCCCTTTCCTGCCACGCTATTTCTGGGCATAACTTTATCAGACTATCTAAATACTCTGTGCTTCTCCTCGTCTAGTGTAGACCTTATACCCTGTACCTGATACTGTGTTTCACACTAAGGGGTATATTTAACATAGTGCGAGTGGACATGATACGATGTAGCACATCATGTCCACTGCACATCGATAAATGCCGACAGCATACGCTGTCTGCATTTATCATTGCCCCAGCAGTTATTGTTCGTGGCCAGTCTGCTGCTAACAGGGGTGTCAGTCAACCCGATCGTATTCGATCGGGTTGATTTCTGTCCACGGTCTCAGAGCAGGCGGACAAGTTATTGAGCAGCGGTCTTTAGAAACAAGGGTCATCAAGCTCCTTAAGGATCTTGATAAATCGGCCCTTAAGACTGTTTAATTACAAAGGTATTAGTTACATACACACCATACATTTTAATTATTTTTTTCAGGAGAGTTTAAGTGTTTTTAAAATTACTATGATTGAATAGTGAACCAATAAAGACTAAGTATGAATGGTTAAATATTTTTGTTTTTGTATTATCTATCTTATCCAGTTTATGATAATATTGTAGGGGTAAGCGCTTTCTTTTTGTTGTTACATACTTGTAACTCATCCTTTAATGAGTCTTTCTAGAGCAGTTTTACCCCCCTATAGGTGCTCTCTTGATTTGAATGATATTTAGCACCCATAGGTACATATATTCAGTACTACTTGATCGCCTCTTTTTTTGTTGGGTTATAAAAAACATAAGATTGGAGGTGTTTTGTACACCCCCAAAACACCACTGCTAAGAACTAGCTGAATGCATTGGGTGACAAATCGAAAGAAGCATAAATATGCTAGCTGCCAGTAGTACATTGCTGCTCCTAAGCCTGCCTAGGTATGTTTTTCAACAAAAGATTACAAATGCATTCTCTGTCTGAATTAAGAAAGAAAAAAAAGTCTTTACTTTCACTTCTATAGGCAACCCAGGTAAACAGCAATTTAGTTAAAAAAAAGAGAATGTTTGGTCAAAAACAGCAATTTAAGTGCTTCTGCAGCTTGCTGTTATTTTTTGACGATCACCTGCATTTTACAGGGTTATGAGGACCCCCTTATGTGAAACTCCCTTCTCCTGTCCTTGTTAGTAGTCTGGGGTCTTTTAAGCTTCTCCCTCAACCTTGTCAGAGAGCTTCAATACTTTTTTAAGGGAAGGAGCTCACCATTGATAGACACTTTCTGCTGCTCCTGTGTGGGTCTACATGATGATTTCACCTCATATCAGCAAGTTTTTGAGAATCTGAATAAATATCTCAGATAGATCAGGGTGGATTTGATTTAAATCAATTAAAATCCCTAGTAGTAAGACTCAATTAAAATAAATTTACATTATTGTTTTCTAAACATAGAAATACATAGATAGATCATTGAAACTAATGAAATAATTGGGAGGTGAACTATCTCTGGAAAAATAATGATTATTGAACCACTAAACACAGTAACATAGCATAATCAATAAATGCATAACAAAAAGCACATGCAAAAGCACATAGTTTGAATTCCAAATGAAAAGTAGATTGTTTTCTGGCAAAAAACAACGTTAGTTCCATTTTCCTTCCTAATGCATCATGTGACAGCCATCAGCCAACCACAAAATGCATACATATATTCTGTGAATCTTGCACATGCTTAGTAGGAACAGTTACCTCAGAATGTGTGCTTATAAAAATATTGTGCACGTTTAGATAATGGAAGTGAATTGGAAAGTTGTTTAAAATTCTGTGCTCTATCTGAATCATGAAAGTTTAATTTTGACTTGACTGTCCCTTTAATAATAACAATAGAAATAGCTTTATTTAACATAAAGTATAACATTATACTTGATTTTTTTCCCCCCAACATTGTTTTGTATTGAGGTTAAAAAAAAACTTGTAGTAATAAGACTTTAACATTCTAAGGACATGCACCATTTAAAAACAAAATAAATGTGTAGATGATATTGATATCAAGAAACCATGCATGAGATAATCAATTATCTGTCATTGCGTAAAAGTGAGACCTACTAATGTAGTGTGCCATGTGGGTGAGGTTTAAAAAGGACACAAAGAGATATAGGGGCCTAGTTATCAAGCCGTTAACCTCAAATACACTGGAATTCCGCAGCGTATTTGTGGCGAGGCTGATTCGCCTTAGTTATCAAAGGCTAGAGATCGGCAAAAGTAGAATTTTGTGACGTAAACTTCGATCCGCCGGACTCAGTCCGACACAGATCGATTCTTACGTCACTACAGATGTTCCGCACACAAGTTTGGCACTATCTGACTACTTTTGCTAGTTATCAAAAAACTAGCAGGTACGCTCGGCACTTTTCCGGCCCAGCGTACCTGGTTTTCAAACCGCCACCCTGGAGGCGGCGGATCCCATAGGAATCAATGGGAGTCTGACCATAGCGAAAGTTCATGTTCGCTGCTGCCAGATATCCCATTGATTCCTATGGGAGCTGTCTACACCTAACACCCTAACATGTACCCCGAGTCTAAACACCGCTAATCTGACCCCCCCTACACCGCCGCAACTAAATAAAGTTATTACCCCCTAAACTGCCGCTCCCGGAGCCCACCGCAAGCTACTCTATACATATTAACCCCTAAACCGCCGCTCCCAGAGCCCACCGCCACCTACATTATACCTAGTAACCCCTATCCTGCCCCCCCCATACCACCGCCCTCTATAATAAAGTTATTAACCCCTATCCTGCTGATCCCACACCTCGCCGCAACTAAATAAATAGTTTAACCCCTAAACCGCCGCTCCCGGACCCTGCCGCAACCTATATTAAATTTATTAACCCCTAATCTGCCCCCCCTACACCGTCGCCACCTATAATACATTTATTAACCCCTATCCTGCCCCCCACTACACCGCCGCCACTGTAATAAATTTATTAACCCCTAAACCTAAGTCTAAAACTAACCCTAACACCCCCTAACTTAAATATTAATTAAATAAATCTAAATAATATTTCTATTATTAACTAAATTAATCCTATTTAAAACTAAATACTTACCTTTAAAATAAACCCTAATATAGCTACAATATAAATAATAAATATATTGTAGCTATCTTAGGATTTGTTTTTATTTTACAGGCATCTTTCAATTTATTTTAACTAGGTACAATAGCTATTAAATAGTTATTAACTATTTAATAGCTTACCTAGCTAAAATAAAGAGAAATTTACCTGTAAAATAAAAACTAACCTAAGTTACAATTACACCTAACACTACACTATACTTTAATAAATTATTCCTATTTAAAACTAAATACTTACCTGTAAAATAAACCCTAAGATAGCTACAATGTAATTAATAATTACATTGTAGTTATTTTAGGAATTATATTTATTTTACAGGGAACCTTGTATTTATTTTAGCTAGTTAGAATAGTTATTAAATAGTTATTAACTATTTAATAACTACTTAGCTAAAAGAAATACAAAATTACCTGTAAAATAAATCCTAACCTAAGTTACAATTAAACCTAACACTACACTATCATTAAATAAATTAACTACAAATAATTACAATTAAATACAATTACATAAACTAACTAAAGTACAAAAAATAAAAAAAGCTAAGTTACAAAAAATAAAAAAAATAAGTTACAAACATTTTAAAAATATTACAACAATTTTAAGCTACTTACACCTAATCTAAGCCCCCTAATAAAATAACAAACCACCCCAAAATAAAAAAATGCCCTACCCTATTCTAAATTAAAAAAGTTCAAAGCTCTTTTACCTTACCAGCCCTTAAAAGGGCCTTTTGTGGGGCATGCCCCAAAGAATTCAGCTCTTTTGCCTGTAAAAGAAAAATACAACCCCCCCAACATTAAAACCCACCACCCACATACCCCTAATCTAACCCAAACCCCCCTTAAAATAACCTAACACTACCCCCCTGAAGATCATCCTACCTTTAGTCGTCTTCACTCAGCCGAGCAGCGATGGAACCAAAGAGGAGATCCGGAGCGGCAGAAGTTATCCTCCAAGGGGCGCTGAAGAAATCTTCCATCCGATGAAGTGATCCTCCAGTCGGCGCTGAAGAAGTCTTCCATCCGGGCGATGTCATCTTCCAAGAGGCGCTGAAGAAGTCTTCTGTCCGGGCAATGTCATCTTCCAAGCGGGGTCTTCAATCTTCATCCCGCCGACGCGGAACATCCTTTTTTACCGACGGACTACCGACGAATGAAGGCTCCTTTAAGGGACGTCATCCAAGATGGCGTCCCTTCAATTCTGATTGGCTGATAGGATTCTATCAGCCAATCGGAATTAAGGTAGGAAAAATCTGATTGGCTGATTGAATCAGCCAATCAGATTCAAGTTCAATACGATTGGCTGATCCAATCAGCCAATCAGATTGAGCTTGCATTCTATTGGCTGATCGGAATATTTTAAGGGGGGTTTGGGTTAGATTAGGGGTATGTGGGTGGTGGGTTTTAATGTTGGGGGGGTTGTATTTTTCTTTTACAGGCAAAAGAGCTGAATTCTTTGGGGCATGCCCCACAAAAGGCCCTTTTAAGGGCTGGTAAGGTAAAAGAGCTTTGAACTTTTTTAATTTAGAATAGGGTAGGGCATTTTTTTATTTTGGGGGGGTTTGTTATTTTATTAGGGGGCTTAGATTAGGTGTAAGTATCTTAAAATTGTTGTAATATTTTTAAAATGTTTGTAACTTATTTTTTTTATTTTTTGTAACTTAGCTTTTTTTATTTTTTGTACTTTAGTTAGTTTATGTAATTGTATTTAATTGTAGTTATTTGTAGTTAATTTATTTAATTTATTTAATGATAGTGTAGTGTTAGGTTTAATTGTAACTTAGGTTAGGATTTATTTTACAGGTAAATTTGTATTTCTTTTAGCTAGGTAGTTATTAAATAGTTAATAACTATTTAATAACTATTCTAACTAGCTAAATAAATACAAAGTTACCTGTAAAATAAATATAAATCCAAAGATAGCTACAATGTAATTATTAATTACATTGTAGCTATCTTAGGGTTTATTGTACAGGTAACTATTTAGTTTTAAATAGGAATAATTTATTTAAGTATTGTGTAGTGTTAGGTGTAATTGTAACTTAGGTTAGTTTTTTTTTACCGGTAAATTTCTCTTTATTTTAGCTAGGTAAGCTATTAAATAGTTAATAACTATTTAATAGCTATTGTACCTAGTTAAAATAAATTGAAATTTGACTGTAAAATAAAAATAAATCCTAAGATAGCTACACTATAATTATTATTTATATTGTAGCTATATTAGGGTTTATTTTAAAGGTAAGTATTTAGTTTTAAATAGGATTAATTTAGCTCATAATAGAAATATTATTTAGATTTATTTAATTAATATTTAAGTTAGGGGGTGTTAGGGTTAGTTTTAGACTTAGGTTTAGGGGTTAATAAATTTATTATAGGTAGCGACGGTGTAGGGGGGGGCAGGATAGGGGTTAATAAATTTAATATAGGTTGCGGCGGAGTCAGGGAGCGGCAGTTTAGGGGTTAAACTATTTATTTAGTTGCGGCGAGGTGCAGGATCAGCAGGATAGGGGTTAATAACTTTATTATAGAGGGCCACGGTATAGGGGGAGCAGGATAGGGGTTACTAGGTATAATGTAGGTGGCAGCGGTGTCCGGGAGCAGAGGTTTAGGGGTTAATACATTTATAAGAGTTGCGGCAGGGTCTAGGAGCGGCGGTTTAGGGGTTAATACATTTATAAGAGTTGCGGCAGGGTCTAGGAGCGGCGGTTTAGGGGTTAATACATTTATAAGAGTTGCGGCGGGGTCTAGGAGCGGCGGTTTAGGGGTTAATACCTTTATAAGAGTTGCGGCGGGGTCTAGGAGCGGCGGTTTAGGGGTTAATACCTTTATAAGAGTTGCGGCGGGCTCTAGGAGCGGCGGTTTAGGGGTTAGTAACTTTATTTAGTTGTGGGGGGCTCCGGGGGCGCCGGTATAGGGGATAGAACAGTGTAGTTAGTGTGGGTGCTTAGTGACAGGCTAGCAAGAAATCTGTAAAAAAGCCGAAGAGCAGCGAGATCGGATGAGTGATAACTCTCACAGTCCCCTGCTCATCGCCCCGTACTTTATGCGCAGCTTTTTGACAGCTTTTTTGATAACTTAGGCAAATTTTTGCAGGTCCGCAGCGGCGATGTGAGGCGAGCTTAGGCGGGCGTATTGGGCCGGCGAAGACAGGAAAAGTAGACACGTTGATAACTTCCCCCCACAGTCTGCAATAACGCTAAGTCTAAGTGAGTGAGACCTCATTTTTTAAAATATAGATTATCTAATAGTTACAGCTCAGGCATCTCATGGGCCAAATGCAAGAGAGCACCAATGAAAATTATTAGGTAAATAGAAGATTACTTCAGGGCTAAGTAAACAATGTTTAAGATTCCATAGGGATTTAAAGGTGCAAATAGGATAAATAGGATGAGCTGAGTTAACATGAGGGGTATAGGGTAAAGGAGTACAGCGGGCAAGAGCCGCTTAAGAATAGATGGGAAAAGTGAGGGGCGGAGCTTTCTAAGATAAAAAGACTCTGTGATGAGGTGACCACAAGAGAGGTGAGGATATGGTAATTGTGAAGTGAGAGCTTGTTTACGATATTTGTAAGGACCTGGACATATGTTGGGTATTGTGTCAACAAATAAGTTAGAGATGTAGCCTGAAATAAATCTAGGGGATGAGAATGCAGTGCCATAATTGAGAATGTGTTAAGTAAGACTGTAGGCTTAGTTTGTTAAAGGCATAGCCGCCTAGTTGTCCCTTAACTAGTGTAAAGCAAGAAAAATCATATTAGAAGCGCAGTACAATATATCACTCAATACATAGAGGCCCATTTATCAAGCTCCGAATGGAGCATGAGGGCTCGTGTTTCTGGTGAATCTTCAGACTCGCCAGAAACGCTGTCCACCTGCTCTGATGAGGTGGACAGAGATCGCCACAATTCAACCCTGCTGGTGGCTGATTGGCCGTGAGTCTGCAGGGGGCAGCGTTGCTCTTGTGAGCTGCTGGTGCAATGCTGAATACGGAGAGCGTATTGCTCTCCGTATTCAGCGATGTCTGTCGGACCTGATCTGCACTGTCGGATCAGGTCCGACAGACCTTTGATAAATAGGCCTCATATACTGATGCATAGTACATAGTCATGGAAACAAACCAAGTTTCTTCTACAGATACGTTTAAAGTACTTGAGCTAAACATTATGCACATCCACATAATAAATTATGGCTATGGTAAGCATAAATTTCTCTTTAATAAATGAGCAGCTGGAGCCATGAGAACAGTGTGGTATAGAATAGACTGCATATTAGTACCAATATAGATTGCTGGGATATAACTGGAGTGTCACATACCTCAGGGACAGTGGATATAGGAAGCACTACATGATATATTTAACATCTAGATGGGAGTAAGTGATTAAACACTGTGTACTCATGTGATACATTCATATATGTATGTTTATAGAGGGTGGTAATTATAGTTAAAGGGAGGCCTCTTGATGTAAAGATGAACATCTGTAACCTGGCCAGGACTGTATGCATTAAATTATAACTACCCAGATGTAGTGTCAATCCTTTATGATCTAAAATAAAGCATCTAGGAGAGAGTGAGTAAGGTCTATAGGGGAGGAGGTACGATAAGGAGTTGCTGGAATGACTAAAATATAGAGAACTCCATATACAATATCGTTAACTTTTGTCCCCAGCCAAGAAACACAAATCTAATGTACACATTTAAAGGTATCTAGAGTAACTTAATAGTAGGGAGCATACCAAAAACTAATACAAAAGCCATACTAATAACCTCGTTTGGAAACAATGAGTACATGTTCAAATATGAAAGTATTGTAAGACATAAAACTCCTGTAGATTAAAAACAGGGAGACACTTGCATCATAATTTTGCTAACCAGCCTATTTTAACTAAAGGCAAGCTTGCTAAAAATACATTGTTTAGGGTATAGATAGTCCTCAGATTTCCAATAACCAAACCCTATGTAGTAGGTAATAATACTTTAGACCATAATGGCGGTCAGGTACCGTGTACAATCAATTATTGTTAATGAAGTGTCTCCTGTAGTATAGGTTCGCCTTAAAAAATGGTTGCATCAGTAAAACACTATTGGAGTAAGTGATGTGTGGTCAGAATGAGGGGTACACACAGAGTGTGCACTAGTCTAAACCCATAGCTCTGTCTCGGCCACTGACAGAGCGTAGGTATTATGTTAAAGGTATAAAACTCCTTATCATTAACAAATAGTTAAAGGAATAGGAAAGTCAAAATTGAACTTGCATGATTCAGATAGAGCTTGTCAATTTAAGACACTTTTAAATTTACTTCTATTTTCAAATGTGCTTCGTTCTCTTAGTGTCCCTTGTCAAAAATGAATACACACATATCATACACTAGTGGGAGCTGCTGCTAATTGGTGCCTGCACACATTTATTTCTTGTGATTGGATAACTAGATGTGTTCAGTTAGCTGCCAGTAGTGCAATGCTGTCCATTCAGCAATGGATAACAAGAGAATGAAACAAATTTGATAGTAGACGTAAATCGGAAAGTTGTTTAAAATGATATGTTCTACCTGAATCATAAAATACATTTTTAGGGTTTACTGTCCCTTTAAAATCAGAAGGTACCAGTTACAGTCATGACTACTGAGATGTAAAATCTGTATATAGGCCTTGCTTGCTGCCCCATTGGCTACACATATAGTAGATTAAATGTTGCATTTAGGTAGATAAATAGGTAAACCAGGGTGTTATAGCATGTAAACCTAGATGAGCATGTCATTTTGATTAGTATTCAGTCCACTGTTGTAGTGTTATATAAATATAGTAACAAACAGTATTCCACATGGGTAAACAATAATCCTAAAATATATGTGTAAATATAGATAAGGGACAGATTTCTAGCATCTAGGACCAGTCTCATCTCGAATGTTAGTCACAATCCCAATATCCTACACCTATTCATCTGAGAGTTGCGGAGGAATGAGTCTCAGGCATGGATCGATCGTTGACAACACTAAACTCAAGATGACAGTCTGGTCCCTTTATGTATTAGGGCATATCAATTTCACAAAAGTTATCAGAGTAATGAGGAGTTACAATGAACCATAAACATACAAAAATTAAGAGGCAAAATAGGTAACAGGAGAACTGAGAGCATGTAAGTGAACCACAGAACCAGCTCCACATAAAGCCGTTAGTTGTACACAGTCTAAGCAGGAAAAATCTAAACGGAATTCAAATAACAACATAATGGTGGAAGTTTTGAGAAGTAATACACTGATAGGAGGGTTCAATGTCTCAAGGGCTTCAGGCTACACCTCTCTTCAACCCTTTGCTGCTGAGGAACTGTAGTATAGGGTGTGGTGTCTGCTTCTGGATTTCCGGAGGGGCCAAAGATTTATCAAAGTGACCCTGCAGAGTACCAACCTCCTCTAAGTTCGTACTCGGCTTAAGGCCTTTACCCCCTATGTCTGGAGCAGTAGTTGGTATCTCCTCATAGACTCCTCTTTCCAAGGAGTGGACTGTCAGTCTAATCTCTGGGAAATGTGCAGCAGTGCTGAAATCGGCAGCCGATGTCATGATTAAGGTGGACATTTTCTGCGCCATGCAAAATTGTCCTCTGAGGTGATGTTCACTGCTGAGATCAGTTTAGTCTCTAGGGCCTTGCCCTCAACAGCTGGGGCAATATCGGAAGCATCTCCATGGTCACCGCAATCCAGGAAGTCAGTTGTTTCTTCCATCTCTGCGAGACGCTCACTGATGCTGAAGCTAAAGTCCAGTTTCTTTGTTAGGGTGAGTGTTTTCTGTGCGAACCGGATATCCCCTTCTAAGATAGTATATTGGTGAACATCCATGGCTGAGTGAGGCTGTTTTCTATTCCCAGTCTTTGTGGTGGAAAGGAGGGCATGGCTGGTAGATTGTCCGAATGCTGTGGCTTCCTTGTGCGGAGTCCGCATTCCTCTCCTGAAGTATTCCATTCTGTAGCAAGTACTGCATGCAGCTTGAGGAAGTGAGTGTCTAACTTTGTCTCTAGCTGTTGTAGTAGGAGTATTATCGCCACCATTTTGGATAGAGATCAACTTTATTATGATTTAGTTATCCTTGTGGGCAATTATGCCTGGCGTTGTTGCTTCATCCAACAGTGTGGGTGCTTACTGGAAGATTTACCGCAACATATGAATCGTTGTCAGTGTTTTTTTCCCTGATTTGTTTGCCATGTGCTGCTGGAAGCCATTTTGCTCACCTTTTCTTGCTTAATCTGGTGCAGTGTGTGATGCTGCTCATTTCCTGCACGCCCTCTTATGGCCAGACTGTTGTACATAATCCGTGTGAGACAGTTTGCAGTCTCAGAATTGTGATGTAATTACTTATTATTTAAAGGGCCTCTGTTCAGTATGCTTTGCCCTTGCGTTGTCTCAGACCTGTTTGTGAGTTCCTGTTTTCCAGTTCCTGTGTATTACCTGGCTAGTTTGAGGTCTCTTCTGGTTTCTGATCTCTGGCTTGTTCCTGACTTTGCTTTTCTCCTAGTTCCTGATTCCGGCCTGTCTGACTATTCGCTTTGGTTCCTGACTCGGCTCGTCTGACTACCAGCTCTGGTTTTGACTCCTGGCCTGTTATTTGTCTTGTGGACTTTTTATTATTTTTGTTATTAATAAAGGTGTGATTATTTTTGCACTTCTTGTCTCAGTCTGATTCCTTCCTGGCATCCTGACATTACACAAGGGCCATCAATCCTGATGGTGCTAATAATCCACCAATACCTGCCATCATTTCCAGGATAGATGAACAGGATCACCGCTTGAATCAATTTGCACTAGCCCTGCAAACCCTGCTGACTCTCACTGTTTCCGCTGCTGCACCTAGTCCTACCAGGAGCATGTCCGGTTCTGCACCTCTACCTCAGCGTTATGGAGGCGATCCTAATCAGTGCAGAGGGTTTTTGAACCAGGTGGGCATTTACTTTGAGATGTTACCTCAGGCGTTTCCCTCAGAGCTAAGGTGGGATTCTGCTCTCCTGCAGAGGCAGGCTTCTTCTTCGTGAAGAAAAAGGGTGGCGAGTTAAGACCATGCATCGATTATAGGGGTCTTAATCATCTTACCATTAAGAATGCTTACCCTATTCCGCTCATTACGGAACTCTTTGACCGCCTCAAGGGAGCTACAGTCTTTTCTAAACTTGATTTGAGAGGAGCATAGAATTTTGTTAGGATTAAGGAAAAACAGCATTTAACACCAGGAGCGGGCATTATGAGTATCTTGTAATGCCCTTTGGTCTATGTAATGCTCCAGCTGTTTTCCAGGAATTTATTAATGATGTCCTATGAGATATGTTGCAACAGTGTGTTGTGGTGTACTTAGATGATATCCTCATACACTCACCCACTCTTGAGGCTCATCGTTCTAATGTTACACGGGTACTTCAGAGACTACGTGAGAACGGCCTGTTTTGTAAACTCGAGAAATGTGAGTTCCATCAGACTCAAGTAACCTTCCTAGGTTATGTAATCTCCGTTGCAGGGTTCTCCATGGATCCTTACAAGTTGTCTGCAGTCCTGCAGTGGCCTCGCTTAGTTGGTCTTCACTCTATTCAACGTTTTTTGGACTTTGCCAATTACTATAGGAAGTTTATTAAAAACATTTCTTCCTTAGTCAAACCTATCACTGACATGACCCATAAGGAGAATGATCCACTCCATTGGTCACCTACTGCCAATAAGGCTTTTGAGAGTCTTAAGACTGCCTTTGCTGCTGCTCCAGTTCTGGCTCATCCTAACCCTGTCCTGCCTTTCGTTCTTGAGATCGATGCATCTGAGACTGGAGTAGGTGCCCTCTTGTCTCAATGTCATACGCCTGATGGTTCCTTGCATCCGTGTGGTTTCTTCTCTAAGAAATTGTCTCTGGCAGAGTGCAATTATGAAATTGGCGACAGGGAATTACTGGCCATAATTTTGGCACTCAAGAAATGGAGGCACCTTCTCGAGGGTACTAGCGTACCAGTGCTCATTCTTACTGACCACAGGAATTTGACTTATCTATCTGAAGCAAACCGTTTGTCGCCCCGACAGGCCATATGGGCGCTATTTTTGTCTCGGTTTAATTATGTAGTTTCCAACCTGCCTGGTAGTAAGAATGTTAGGGCTGATGCCCTCTCTCATCAATTTTCTCCTCTGTCCAAGGAGGAGTCTGTACCTTTTCCAGTTATACCTCCCAACCATATTTTGGCCACCATACCTACTAATTTGATTTCTCCCTTGGGGAGGAGATCCTGGCTGCACAAACCAATGCACCTCCTGAGAAACCTAATGGTAAGTGCTTTGTACCTGAGAATCTTTGAACTAAACTATTGCACACTTACCACTATCCTAAAGCCGCAGGTCACCCGGGCAAGAACCAAATGATTTGGTCTGTCACTCGAAAATTCTGGTGGCCAAGTCTTCGTTCTGATGTTGCTGTGTATGTTGCCTCCTGCTCAGTCTGTGCACAGAATAAGACTCCTCCACATCTACCTGTGGGTCTTCTTCAACCTATTGCTAATGGTGAGCATCCTTGGACACATCTTTCCATGGACTTCATTGTCGAGCTCCCTGTTTCCAGTGGCAATACTGTTATCCTAATGGTGGTTGACTGTTTTTCTAAAATGTCACATTGCATTCCCTTGAAGAAGTTGCCTACTCTTCAGGAGCTTGCTTCAATTTTTGCCGGGGGTCTTTCGTTTACATGGGTTACCCAAGGAGATAGTTTCGGACCAGGGTAGCCAGTTTGCCTCCAGATTTTGGCATTCCTTTTGTGCTCAAATGGGGATCCAGCTTTCCTTCTCCTTGGCATATCACCCTCAATCCAATGGGGCTGCGGAACGGTCTAATCAAGCTCTGGAACAGTTCCTCCGTTGCTATGTTTCAGATCACCACAATAATTTGTCTGAACTGTTACCTTGGGCAGAGTTCGCTCGCAATAGTGCTAATAATGCTTCCTCCCAGTTATCCCCGTCCATGAAAAATGATGGGTTTCAACCATCCTTGTTGCCCGATTCATTCATGTCTCAGGGTATTCCGGCTTTGGAGGAGCATCTCCGGCAACTCTGTTCCACGTGGGTGCAGATTAAGGATTGCCTTCATCGTTCTATGCAGCGCCAATAGTTCCAGGCTGATCATAGGCATCTGCTCGCACCTTCCTACTAGGTTAGTGAGAGGGTTTGGCTGTCCTCACGCAACATGAACCTTCATGTGCCTTCCAATAAACTGTCTCCCCATTATGTTGGTCCTCTCCGGATACTCCGACAGGTCAATCCTGTGTCCTACGCTCTTGACCTTCCTCCTGCAGTGCCCATCTCCAATGTTTTTCATGTCTCCCTCTTGAAACCATTTGTTTAAAATCGGTTTACCACTGTGTTGCCTCGTCCTATCTCTGTTGACAACCATGAAGAATATGAGGTCAGCAGCATTATTGACTCTCGTATGTCCAGGAGCTGCGTACAGTATTTGGTTCACTAGAGGGGCTACGGTCCGGATGAGCGTTCATGGGTTCCCTCCTCTGATGTTCATGCTCCCGCCCTTCTCCGTGCCTTCCATGCCCGTTTCCCCAATAAGCCTTTTGTCTTCCGGGGGGAGGAGTCGTTGAGGGGAGGGTACTGTCAGGGTTTTTTCCCTGCTTTGTTATGCCATGTGCTGCTGGCAGCCATTTTGCTCACCTTTTCTTGCTGCATCTGGTCCAGAGTGTGTGATGCTGCTCATTTCCTGCACGCCCTCTTATGGCCAGACTGTTGTACATCATCCATGTGAGACAGGTTGCAGTCTCAGAATTATGATGTCATCACTTATTATTTAAAGGGCCTCGGTTCAGTATGCTTTGCCCTTGCGTTGTCTCAGACCTGTTTGTGAGTTCTTGTGTTCCAGTTCCTGTGTATTACCTGGCTAGTCTGATGTCTCCTCTGGTTCCTGATTCCTGGCTTGTTCCTGACTTTGCTGTTCTCCTAGTTCCTGATTCCGGCCTGTCTGACTACTCTCTTTGGTTCCTGACTTGGCTCGTCTGACTCCTGGCTTGTTATTTGTCTTGTGGACTTTTTATTATTTTTGTTATTAATAAAGGTGTGATTTTTTTTGCACTTCTCGTCTCAGTCTGATTACTGGCACCCTGGCAATCGTGTTGTTAAATGACTCTCCATTCAATTTTGTGTGATGCCACACAGTTGTCTCAAAGCAAAAGAGCAAGATCACTGTCAGACTTCTGCTCCTCCAGCCTTTCCTCAGCACAGTGACTGATGCTATTCCTTCTAGAGTGTAAATCATAAAAAAAATGGTGATAATTTTTAAGGTTAATAGCCGTTATAAGTTATATAAAGTCAGGAGCTTCATCGGGACACTTCTTGCTCCTTTGATGGCTAGCTCCGCCCCCTTATACTTGCTTTTTAACGCTTGCCCCTCCTTCTTCACACTTAGGTCCTTGTGCAGATCTATTCCACTCCAAACAATCTTCTATTCATTGAATGTCTTGAAACTAAGTACGGTTGATGCTGTGTACATAGATTTGCAAGGGAGCAATGGCATTACAGTGACAGTAAAGTCCAAATGAAACTTAATTGATTCAGATAGAACATGCAATGTAAAACAATTTTCCAATGTACTCCTCTAATCTAATTTGCTCTGTTCTCTTGGCATCCAATGTTGAAAAGCATACATAGATAGGCTCAGGAGCAATGCACTACTGTGAACTAGCTACTTGTCACTGTCTCACCCTATGTGTTCAGCTAGGCCCCAGTAGAGCATTGCTCTCCTTTAACAAAGGATACTATGAGAATGAAGCAAATTTGATAAAAGAAGCAAATCTGAAATCTGAAAAGTGTATGCTCTCTAAATCATGAAAGAAATCATTTTGGGTTTATGCCCCTTTAAGGTCTCTTTCTTAAACCTGCATATTTATTTTATACAACTTTTGCTTAGAAGAAAAGGAGCATGTTATTTCTGCAGACACATTCACAGTTTTAGATCTACAAAACCAAGAATATGTGATAATATCGTCTAGACAAAAAAAATGCAAAAAATAATCTTACAGAAACTTCTGGGAAACATTACATCCATGAATATACAGTCTCATGCTACATAATTAAAAAACAATCTTTATTTCAGGATAATTAACCTTTGGATTATAATGCAGCTTAAATAGAAACTATATTTAGATTGTATTTAAATTAAGAAAATATGATTTAAATAAAAATAATCCAATTTAAATAAAAAAAAAACATTTTTTTTTTTTAATCATTAATTTTTTCCAGCCTGTTAGATACCAATTTGAATTAGGGCAATTTGCAAGGTCTCTCAATGGTTTCCATAATCAATAAATGCACAATAAAAAGATAATGCAAAAGCACTTAGTTTGAATTTGATTAGTACAAGTTAGTTCTATTTTCCTCCCACTGCATTATGTGACAGCCATCAGCCAATAACAAAATGCATATACTGTCAATTCTTGCACATGCTCAGTAGGAGCTGGTGCATCAGAAAGTGTACACATTAAAAGACTGCACATTTAGATAATGGAAGTGAATTGGAAAGTTGATTAAAATTGTGTGCTCTATCTGAATCATGAAAGTTTAATTTTGACTTTAGTGTTTCTTTAATAAAAGTAAAATGTGTTCACCAGACAACAGGTGAAAAAAAACATTCCAATAAATCTCAACATTTGATATGGATGGATATCCCTCACTAACCCACAATAGAAGATATACTGTATACTGTACATAGATTTATAGTCATTTTTATTTTTGTAGGAGTCATGTTGCCTTTACTTATAAAATTGTAGTTTGTTAGATTGGTTAAGTCAAACTTTTTTTCTGGGGAAAAAAAGCAGAAAATAATGTCCAACTCTGGCATCAGTCCAGCACTCAATGGGTAATCTGTCTTGCCGTCATTTTTATGCTTTTGGGACCAGACAGAGGTATTGATGGCTACAAATGGTTTTATTTTTCTGCTCACACCCCTAACCCATAGTTCTGTTTTACCCACTCTGCTTTGCACTATGTGCTGGGTCATTCCTCGGCCGTCTGAGTGATAAGGAATGAGCACCGCAGCCAAAACACTTAGTAAGAGGATGGGTTTAGCCAGTCAACAATTACCCATTTCCTTCTATTCCGCAGACTGGGATGTGTAAATAAACAGTCTGCTTTCCTGGCGTGACGAAGAGTTGGGCAAGTGAGAATAACAGGCCTAATGGTCTCTTAACCCATTTAGCCCTTGTCGGTTTATTTTATTTTATTTTTTTATAAAAGCTTGAAAGGTGTTTTCCCATTTAGTGGCCCTGTGAGAGGCATATGAGAAAAGGTCAAAGATAAATATATAATAAAAAGTTTCCCCCTTTAATTTACATTTATAATAACAATTACAGTAATAATAATAATAATAATACATTTTTCTATAAGAGATTTTAATAAAGGTTTTTTTTGTTAAATAGTTCATAAACAATTTTTTAAAAATCTTTTAATGTCCTCTAAACAGATAAATATTACTGCACAGCCATTGCATGCACACGTTCTCTATCTCTAACCTCTCTAAGCAGAAGAGATTAGATAAGAGAAACCTAGGTTGCAACATGGTAGCATTAATTACATTATAGAAAAAAACTTTACACATATTCCTTTAATATTTAAACAAGTAATACAATTTTAGAAGTATTCACTGGCTAATCTTTGCTTTGAATGCATCATTATATCTAGCATTTGTTTACTGTCTAATGTCCCTTTAAATCAGTATTGCACATTTGCATGTTGTCGTTAGATACATAAATAATATTCATGTGACTAAAAATGAAGTATACACTACTAATTACAAGCCTTTTAGACTATTAATTTAACTAATGTCCAGGGAGGTTCTATATTAAATTTGACCCCAGCATTAAAGATACAGGAAATACTAGTGGGGAAACTCACCCTCTAATGCCTAATACTACCTTGATTTATTTATGTGTTTGTTTGTATATTTTAAACCCCACCTATATTACCTCTATCTTTGCTTTGTGTAGACCACTGGATGTGCAAACAAGGCTCTAGTTTGAGAAATTTGAGCAGCTGGCATCTTTGACATTTGATAGTGCTACAGTAATTAATAGGGGTGCACAACACCCCAGCATAATTTGGCACCATCACTGCTGATGTCAGAATGATACAGTTAATATTAAATTGTGGACACATGGTTGAGATCCAACTCCCTGACAACATCTGAATATAATTATGAAAAGGAAATAAATTGTATCTGTTATTGTTTTAGCATTTTATTGCTCATATTGTCTCAGGAAGACCTTAAAAGGACACTGAACCCAAAAAATTTTTTCTTGCATTTCAAATAAAGATACCAAGAGAATGAAGAAAATTTGATAATAGGAGTAAATTAGAAAGTTGCTTAAAATGTCATGCTCCATCTGAATCACAAAAGAAAAAATTTGGGTTCAGTGTCCCTTTAAGTGTTAGACGTGCCCCCATCTTGCACTGATTGCATTTGGTGCTCAGTGTCCCTTTAAGTGTTAAACGTGCCCCCATCTTGCACTGATTGAATTTGGTGCTCAGTGTCCCTTTAAGTGTTAGACGTGCCCCCATCTTGCACTGATTGCATTTGGTGCTCAGTGTCCCTTTAAGTGTTAGACGTGCCCCCATCTTGCACTGATTGCATTTGGTGCTCAGTGTCCCTTTAAGTGTTAGACGTGCCCCCATCTTGCACTGATTGAATTTGGTGCTCAGTGTCCCTTTAAGTGTTAGACGTGCCCCCATCTTGCACTGATTGCATTTTGTGCTTGAATAACATTTTGCCCTGCATTTTAGAAGTTATTGCATGAGTTAAAATATAACCGTGTTGCTTAGCTCTGAGCTTGGGAGACCACTTACATTTTGAATTGAGAGACTCATGATGTAACAAAACATAACCATAGCGTAATCTAAAAACAATTAGTGGTGTAATCAATACATCTTTTAATAATCCTACATTGCCAAGAAGTAGAAATATTGTTTTAATATCTTCAAATTCTGCCCTAATTTCCTCCACATTCTGTTATTTCCACACTCACTTTAAATGAAGAAGACAGGTTCAGAAAATAACATGAAGTATAATTTAGCTCTATTAAAGGGATAGGAAACACCTTTTAATGGTAATACATTATAAGCAACAAATTAACATATTAGGTGAGTGTGAATTTTTGTAATGCAAGAACACCTTGTTTTTTTAAAGTGTTTTTCAATTTTCAAACTCCACCCACCATTTGCCTTATTTAAAGGAACAGTTACATCAAAATTAAACTTTCATGATTCAGATAGGGCATGCAATTTTAAATAACTTTCTAGTTTTCTTTTATTATCAAATTTGCTTTGTTCTCTTGGCATTCTTTGTTCAAAGTTAAACCTTGGTAGGCTCATATACTAATTTCTAAGCCCTTGAAGGCTGCCTCTTATCTTAGTGCGTTTTGACAATTTTTCACAACCAGACAGTACTAGTTCATGTATGTCATAGCGGTAACATTGTGCTCACTGCCGTGGAGTTAGCACTGATTGGCTAAAATGCAAGTCAATCAAAAGTACTGAAATAAGGGGGACAATCTGTAGACGCTTAGATACAAGGTTATCACAGAGGTAAAAAAGTGTATTAATATAACTGTGTTGGTTATGCAAAACTGGGGAATGGGTAATAAAGGGATTATCTATCTTTTTAAACAATACAAATTCTGAAGTAGACTGTCCCAATTCTGGAGAAGACAAACCTAGCCACAGTGATTATGCTAATAAAAATAATGACTGTGGCTAGCTGGGACAGATATGTGACAGAGCTAGGCTTGTAAAGCCAGTCATGTGTACTTTGAGTTCTTAGAACTGGAAACCCATACATTTCAGACTTAAATTACAGGGAATAGGGGAAAAGATAGCGAATTAAAGAGATATGAAACCCCCAAATGTTTCTTTCATGATTCAGACAGAGCATACAATTTAAAAAATAAATAAAAAAAATGTATGTCTATAATCTAATTTGCTTCATTCTCTTGGTAAAGCAAAGCACATGGGTGAACCAATAACATGAGGCATATAAGGGAAGCCACCAATCAGCAGCTTTGAGCCTACCTAGGTATGCTTTTCAACAAAGAATACCAAGAGAAGAAACAAATTCGATAACAGAAGTAAATTGGAAAGTTGTTTAAAATTGCATGCTCTATCTGAATAATGAAAGAAAAAAAATTGGGTTTCATATCCCTTTAAAGTATATTTCAAAGTTGTTGTACTTAAACATTTTATATTACAATCTCAAGATGTTAACTGTCCCTCTAACGTATATTATACATAGCAAATTAGTATAAATGCTGCACACAGCACAAGAAAAAAAAAATTAGTAAATAAGTTAGTTGTTTCACTATATTTTTCTTTCAAAATCAATCAAGAAATCCAAAATCATACAAATAAAATAACTGTAGCCTAATACAGTGATTATTAAATGATAGTTTTATTGTTCATACTCTGCTATCAGAAACAAGCTATAAAAAATACATTACATTAGTGTAACACTGAAAATAATGTGTATTTAGTTCATGCTCCTGGGGGGGTGGGGGAGTGTAAAAATATATATAATTTTACCATCTTTGCAAAATTAAGTTATATAGCTCATCATAAAAAAGTACTTTTTTTAATTTATGATAAATACACAGAAATATATCTACTGCAATATACATTTTATATGTGAGTGTAGTGGAATTAATTTATATCTGTGATTTATAGGAATATCATTCAACGTCCTTCCGACCTAAAATGGAATGTAATAGGGATGTGCATTTCTTATGATACGAATCACATTTGTAAAGAAAAACATATATTAATTTATTTTTGATGAAACAAATATCTAAATGAATGCATCAACAACAATTAAAGAAAATAAATACTGTTGAAGTTCATGTTTCAAAAGGGTTCATTCTTACCTTTTGCATGCTGATCTTCTTGCCAGAGTCTCAGTCGCGAAAGCAGGAGGCTTAGCACTGTCGGCTCCTAGGACCTGAACCATAGTTCCTGGGAGCCAAAGCACGTTAAGCCTGCGGTTAGCGTGGCCGTGGGCTCTGGCAAAAAGAGTATCCGGTTAGTGCGCTATCCAGCGCACGAAAGGTAAATATAAAGCTACGGGTGAATATTTTCACCCGTAGCTTTGAACATTTACATTAGTTTTAACGAAAACCAATGTATATATTTAACTAAAGTTCCCATTTTGCTTTAAACTTAACTAATATTTTCTCCCCTTTAATGAGTTTACAATTATACATTTAACCTAATGGAGTTTATTAAATTGTTTACTTGTAGCTCTTTCACCATTATTTCCTCATTTGAAATAGCTGATTTGCCTATTTTATTCCCACCTATACTAAACATTTCTGAATTTAAATTCTAGATATAACCCCCCCCCCCAAAAAAAAAAAAAGGAAAAATACAAAACATGTAATCAAGAAAGTTTAGATAAAATAATGCTCCCAGTGAGGGCTACGATAGTGGCCCTAAAATGTTCCAGTTTTCAGGACCCTTAAAGGGCCACTAAACCCAAAATCTTTCTTTCCTGATTCAGATAGAAAATACAAATTTAAACAACATTACAATTTACTTCTATTATTTATTTTGCTTCATTATTTAGATATCCTTATTTGAAGAAAAAACAGAATTTATGCTTACCTGATGAATTACTTTCTCCAACGGTGTGTCCGGTCCACGGCGTCATCCTTACTTGTGGGATATCTCTTCCCCAACAGGAAATGGCAAAGAGTCCCAGCAAAGCTGGCCATATAGTCCCTCCTAGGCTCCGCCCACCCCAGTCATTCGACCGACGGACAGGAGGAAAAATATAGGAGAAACCATATGGTACCGTGGTGACTGTAGTTAGAGAAAATAATTCATCAGACCTGATTAAAAAACCAGGGCGGGCCGTGGACCGGACACACCGTTGGAGAAAGTAATTCATCAGGTAAGCATAAATTCTGTTTTCTCCAACATTGGTGTGTCCGGTCCACGGCGTCATCCTTACTTGTGGGAACCAATACCAAAGCTTTAGGACACGGATGAAGGGAGGGAGCAAATCAGGTTACCTAAACGGAAGGCACCACGGCTTGCAAAACCTTTCTCCCAAAAATAGCCTCCGAAGAAGCAAAAGTATCAAATTTGTAAAATTTGGCAAAAGTGTGCAGTGAAGACCAAGTCGCTGCCTTACATATCTTGTCAACAGAAGCCTCGTTCTTGAAGGCCCATGTGGAAGCCACAGCCCTAGTGGAGTGAGCTGTGATTCTTTCAGGAGTCTGCCGTCCGGCAGTCTCATAAGCCAATCGGATGATGCTTTTAAGCCAAAAGGAAAGAGAGGTAGAAGTCGCTTTTTGACCTCTCCTTTTACCAGAATAAACAACAAACAAAGAAGATGTTTGTCTGAAATCTTTTGTAGCCTCTAAATAGAATTTTAGAGCACGGACTACGTCCAAATTGTGTAACAAACGTTCCTTCTTTGAAACTGGATTCGGACACAAAGAAGGTACAACTATCTCCTGGTTAATATTTTTGTTAGTAACAACCTTTGGAAGAAAACCAGGCTTAGTACGCAAAACCACCTTATCTGCATGGAACACCAGATAGGGCGGAGAACACTGCAGAGCAGATAACTCAGAAACTCTTCTAGCAGAAGAAATAGCAACCAAAAACAAAACTTTCCAAGATAGTAACTTAATATCTATGGAATGTAAAGGTTCAAACGGAACCCCTTGAAGAACTGAAAGAACTAGATTTAGACTCCAGGGAGGAGTCAAAGGTCTGTAAACAGGCTTGATCCTAACCAGAGCCTGAACAAATGCTTGAACATCTGGCACAGCTGCCAGTCTTTTGTGTAGTAAGACAGATAAAGCAGAGATCTGTCCCTTTAGAGAACTTGCAGATAATCCTTTCTCCAAACCTTCTTGTAGAAAGGAGAGAATCCTAGGAATTTTTATCTTATTCCATGGGAATCCTTTGGATTCACACCAACAGATATATCTTTTCCATATCTTATGGTAAATCTTTCTAGTTACCGGTTTTCTGGCCTGAACCAGAGTATCTATCACGGAATCTGAAAACCCACGCTTCGATAGAATCAAGCGTTCAATCTCCAAGCCGTCAGCTGGAGGGAAACCAGATTTGGATGTTCGAATGGACCCTGAACAAGAAGGTCCTGTCTCAAAGGTAGCTTCCATGGTGGAACCGATGACATATTCACCAGGTCTGCATACCAAGTGCTGCATGGCCACGCAGGAGCTATCAAGATCACCGAGGCCCTCTCCTGATTTATCCTGGCTACCAGCCTGGGAATGAGAGGAAACGGTGGAAATACATAAGCTAGGTTGAAGGTCCAAGGGACTACTAGTGCATCTACTAGAGTCGCCTTGGGATCCCTGGATCTGGACCCGTAGCAAGGAACCTTGAAGTTCTGACGAGACACCATCAGATCCATGTCTGGAATGCCCCATAATTGAGTTATTTGGGCAAAGATCTCCGGGTGGAGTTCCCACTCCCCCGGATGGAATGTCTGACGACTCAGATAATCCGCCTCCCAGTTTTCCACACCTGGGATGTGGATCGAAGACAGGTGGCAGGAGTGATAAATTTCACCACAGTGTCTTAAAGCATTAAGAGTATTGCACACCAAATTTCAGAGCTTTAACCCTTAAAATAACGGAACCGGAGCCGTTTACAAATTTAACCCCTATACAGTCCCAGCTATAACCTTTGCTGAGACCTAACCAAGCCCAGAGGGGAATACGATACCAATTGACGCCTTCTAGAAACTTTTCCAGCAACTTTCAGATCCTCACACATGCATCTGCATGCCCTGCTCTCAAAAAACAACTGCGCAGTAATGGCGCGAAAATGAGGCTCAGCCTACAACTAGGAAGGCCCCCTGACTGGAAAAGGTGTCTAACATAGTGCCTGCCGTTTAATAAACGTTCCCCAAGTTTATAAATGTGAATTGTCAGCATAAATATGAATAAAATGCCCAAATAAAGCAATCGATTTAGCCCATAAAAATGTCTACCAGTTTTAAGCCCTTTATTCTGTTTGCTTGACTAAGAAAATGGCTTACCGGTCCCCATGAGGGGAAATTACAGCCTTCCAGCAGTCTTGTTAGAAATATGGCTAGTCATACCTTGAGCAGAAAAGTCTGCTAACTGTTTCCCCCAACTGAAGTTACTTCATCTCAACAGTCCTATGTGGAAACAGCAATCGATTTTAGTTACTGTCTGCTAAAATCATCTTCCTCTCACAAACAGAAATCTTCATCCTTTTCTGTTTCAGAGTAAATAGTACATACCAACACTTGATAGAAGAATAAAAACTACATTTAAACACCAAAAAACTCTTAACCATCTCTGTGGAGATGTTGCCTGTGCAACGGCAAAGAGAATGACTGGGGTGGGCGGAGCCTAGGAGGGACTATATGGCCAGCTTTGCTGGGACTCTTTGCCATTTCCTGTTGGGGAAGAGATATCCCACAAGTAAGGATGACGCCGTGGACCGGACACACCAATGTTGGAGAAAGCAATGCACATGGGTGAGCCAATCACATGAGGCTTCTATGTGCAGCAACCAATCAGCAGCTACTAAGCATATCTAGATATGCTTTTCAGCAAAGAATATCAAGAGAATAAAACAAATTAGATAATAGAAGTAAATTAGAAAGATGTTTAAAAATGCATTCTCTTTCTAAATCATGAAAGAAAAAATGTGGGTATCATGGCCCTTTAACCCCTTAATGACCACAGCACTTTTCCATTTTCTGTCCGTTTGGGACCAAGGCTATTTTTACATTTTTGCGGTATTTGAGTTTAGCTGTAATTTTCCTCTTACTTATTTACTGTACCCACACATATTATATATTGTTTTTCTCGCCATTAAATGGAATTTCTAAAGATACCATTATTTTCATCATATCTTATAATTTACTATAAATTTTTTTATAAAATATGAGGAAAAAAATGGTAAAAACACACTTTTTCTAACATTGATCCCCAAAATCTGCTACACATCTACAACCACCAAAAAACTACCATGCTAAATAGTTTCTAAATTTTGTCCTGAGTTTAGAAATACCCAATATTTACATGTTCTTTGCTTTTTTTGCAAGTTATTGGGCCATAAATACAAGTAGCACTTTGCTATTTCCAAACCACTTTTTTTCAAAATTAGCGCTAGTTACATTGGGACACTGATATCTTTCAGGAATCCCTGAATATCCCTTGACATGTATATATATATATTTTTAGAAGACATCCCAAAGTATTGATCTAGGCCCATTTTGGTATATTTCATGCCACCATTTCACCGCCAAATGCCATCAAATTAAAAAAAATCCTTCACTTTTTCACAAATTTTTTCACAAACTTTAGGTTTCTCACTGAAATTATTTACAAACAATTTGTGCAATTATGGCATAAATGGTTGTAAATGCTTCTCTGGGATCCCCTTTGTTCAGAAATAGCAGACATATATGGCTTTGGCGTTGCTTTTTGGTAATTAGAAGGCCGCTAAATGCCACTGTGCACCACACGTGTATTATGCCCAGCAGTGAAGGGGTTAATTAGGGAGCATGTAGGGAGCTTGTAGGGTTAATTTTAGCTTTAGTGTAGTGCAGTAGACAACCCCAAGTATTGATCTAGGCACATTTTGGTATATTTCATGCCACCATTTCACCGCAAAATGCGATCAAATTGAAAAAAACGCTAAATTTTTCACAAATTTATGTTTCTCACTGAAATTATTTACAAACAGCTTGTGCAATTATGGCACACATGGTTGTAAATGCTTCTCTAGGATCCCCTTTGTTCAGAAATAGCAGACATATATGACTTTGGCGTTGCTTTTTGGTAATTAGAAGGCCGCTAAATGCTGCTGCGCATCACACGTGTATTATGGCTAGCAGTGAAGGGGCTAATTAGGTAGCTTATAGGGAGCTTGCAGGGTTAATTTTAGCTTTAGTGTAGAGATCAGCCTCCCACCTGACACATCACCCCCCCTGATCCCTCCCATACAGCTCTCTTCCCTCCCCCACTCCACAATTGTCCCCTCCATCTTAAGTACTGGCAGAAAGTCTGCCAGTACTAAAATAAAAGTTTTTGTTTTTTTGTTTTAAAAAAAAAAAAAATCTGCTGTGTAGGACCCCCCCCCCCCCTTAGCCCCAACCTCCCTGATCCCCCCCCCAAACAGCTCTCTACCCCCCTCCTCTGCCTTATTGTGCACCATATTGGGTACTGGCAGCTGTCTGCCAGTACCCAGTTTGAAATCAAATGTTTATTTTATGTTTTTCTGTAGTGTAGCTTACCCCCCCTTAACACCCAACCCCCCACCCTCTCCCAGATCATTAATATTTTTTATTCCCACCCTCTCTCCCACTGAGTCCCACCTTGTGCCTCTTCCACTTTAACTTTTGGCCAGGCAGTTTCACACGTGCACGCGCGCACGCTCCCGTGCACGCGCACCCACACGCGATCCCGCCCCCCTCCTCTACTGATGGCTGCCTTCTCACCTCCCTGGACACGCTCCCACCCACCAACGATCATAGCCACCAATAGCCGATGCAGAGAGGGCCACAGAGTGGCTCTCTCTGCATCGGACTGCTTAAAAAAGTACGTCCTTGGTCGTTAAGGACATTTTTTTGGAGGACGTACCCTGCACGTCGTTGGTCATTAAGGGGTTAAGGTGAACTGATCAGCTGATAGGTGAACTGATTATTTCACCTGTGCTCTAGTTAAGATATAATAAATATGTGGCCTGTTAAGGATCATGAGGAGTGGGTTTGGGAAACAAGGGAACATGCTTCCAGCCTTCCTGGTTAGGGACAGATGTAAATTAGGAGTGTGCTCTGATGTAAGCAAGGATTTTATAGAATGTTGCTGGGTCAGTTAAATTTCACCATACTTTTCTATGATTGATGCTCTCTAGCCTCTCTTTAGGGAGGGGAACAAGGCATAGCAAATCAATAAAATTACAAAGGTTTTTTTTTTATATATACAGTTCAACCTTTCGAGTTTAATGTCACTTCCAATTATTTTTTCTACAATTCATGGAAAATGATCCATTACATTTTCAGGCTGAAATTACTTTAGTGCGTAGATTTTGCAGATTAACTTAACTGTAAAAGGATCTCTTATCTAGACATGTGCAACGCTAAAAATATTGTTTTGTTTCATTTTCATTAG
>NC_069504.1:988651711-988669211 GCF_027579735.1 Bombina bombina
TTATTCCAACATCATGGCAGAAAACAGGTTGCTGTTTTTTGCCATTATGCTGGAATAAAAGACAAAGATTATACTTAACTCTGGGTGCTGCGGACTTTGTTTTTTATTACAAAAAATAACCAACGGAATCCAAAATAATAAAAATTATTCCTATTCTAATACCTTGTTTAAAAAAAAAAATCCCACCCTAAAATAAAAAACTCCTAATCTATAATAAACTACCAATAGCCATTAAAAGGGCCTTTTGTAGGGCATTGCCCTAAAGTTAACAGCTCTTTTGCTAAAAAAAATTACAACAATCTCCCCCTAACATTACAAACCGCTACCCCCCGAAACCCACAAAATTAAAAAAAACCTAACTAAAAAAACAACTAATCTACCCATTGTCCTGAAAAGGGCATTTGTATGGGCATTGCCCTTAAAAGGGAATTCGGCTCTTTTTTGCCCCCCCCCCCCAAAAAAAGCCCTAATCTAAAAAAAAGCCACAAAAATATCTAACACTAACCCCAAAATCGGTACTCACAGTTGCTGAAGACCAGCGAAAGATCTTCATCCCAGCAGCGAAGCATCTTCATCCAGACGGCTCCATCTGTATCCATTGCGAGACCAGCATCTTCTAGCTTCATCCCAGCAGAGGCGGAGCGGTCGGTGGATGCGCAGAGGCGGAGGTCCAGGCAGAGTTCAATCGGTCCGACGTGGAGGTCCTCTTCAAGCGATCGACCGCCGCACACTGAAGATTGAATGCAAGTTACCGTTGTATTCCTTTTGGCTGAAAAGATTCAAATCAGCCAATAGGAATGAGAGCTGCTTTAATACTATTGGCTGTTCAAATCAGTCAATAGGATTTAAGCAGCTTGCATTCCTATTGGCTGATTTGAATTAAGCTGCTGTTTAGGGGTTTATAGGTTTAGTTAGTGTCGTCGATGTCGGGGAACTGCGGTTTAGGGGTTAATAGCTTTATTTAGTGATTTAGTTAGTGTCAGCGATGTCGGGGAACTGCGGTTTAGATTAGAATAATGAAAATTTCTGAATACGAATAAAGAATGGATCCGAAAATTCGGAAACTGATTTATTCATTTTTGGAATTTTGGGGATTTTAGTTACGGTGCTGATTCGGAAAATCTGATTCATTAGAATCTCTTAATTGCCCAAAATATGTCCGAAAACTAAATTTAGCCAAAATGAATTTTACATGTCTACTCTTATCTGAGCAGTAAACATAAAATATGGGGATTCATTGAAAGTTTGATAAATATTTCTTTTCATGACATATATTAAAAAATGAAACAGAATTTAGATTAACAAAAATAGCAATGTTGTTTAAATAGACAGTAAACACTTTGCATTTTTTAACTCATTTTTGTGAGATTTAATTCTCGGGATGTGAAATGCACCCTGCTGGCTTCTCAAAGCTAACCCTACTACATACAGTGGGGCAAAAAAGTATTTAGTCAGCCACCAATTGTGCAAGTTCTCCCACTTAAGAAGATGAGAGAGGCCTGTAATTTTCATCATAGGTATACCTCAACTATGAGGTACAAAATGTGGAAACAAATCCAGACAATCACATTGTCTGATTTGGAAAGAATTTATTTGCATATTATGGTGGAAAATAAGTATTTGGTCACCTACAAACAAGCAAGATTTCTGGCTCTCACAGACCTGTATCTTCTTCTTTAAGAGGCTCCTCTGTCCTCCACTCATTACCTGTATTAATGGCACCTGTTTGAACTTGTTCAGTAAAAAGACACCTGTCCACAACCTCAAACAGTCACTCCAAACTCCACTATGGTGAAGACCAAAGAGCTGTCGAAGGACACCAGAAACAAAATTGCAGACCTGCACCAGGCTGGGAAGACTGAATCTGCAATAGGCAAGCAGCTTGGTGTGAAGAAATCAACTGTGGGAGCAATAATTAGAAAATGGAAGACATACAAGACCACTGATAATCTTCCTCGATCTGGGGCTCCACGCAAGATCTCACCCCGTCGGGTCAAAATGATCACAAGAACGGTGAGAAAACTTACCAGAACCACATAGGGGGACCTAGTGAATGACCTGCAGAGAGCTGGAACCAACGTACCAAAGGCTACCATCAGTAACACACTACGCCGCCAGGGACTCAGATCCTGCAGTGCCAGACGTGTCCCCCTGCTTAAGCCAGTACATGTCCGGGCCCGTCTGAAGTATGCTAGAGAGCATTTGGATGATCCAGAAGCAGATTGGGAGAATGTCATATGGTCAGATGAAACCAAAGTAGAACTGTTTGGTAGAAACACAACCCATTGTGTTTGAAGTAGAGAGAATACTGAGTTGCAACCAAAGAACACCATACCAATTGTGAAGCATGGGGGTGGCAACATCATGCTTTGGGGCTGTTTCTCTGCAAAGGGAATAGGATGACTGATCCGTGTACATGAAAGAATGAATGGGGCCATGTATCGTGAGATTTTGAGTGCAAACCTCCTTCCATCAGCAAGGGCATTGAAGATGAAACGTGGCTGGGTCTTTCAGCATGGCAATGATCCCAAACACACCGCCCGGGCAACGAAGGAATGGCTTCGTAAGAAGCATTTCAAGGTCCTGGAGTGGCCTAGCCAGTCTCCAGATCTCAACCCCATAGAAAACCTTTGAAGGCAGTTGAAAGTCCGTGTTGCCCAGCGACAGCCCCAAAACATCACTGCTCTAGAGGAGATCTGCATGCAGGAATGGGCCAACATACCAGCAATAGTGTGTGACAACCTTGTGAAGACTTACAGAAAACGTTTGACCTCTCTCATTGCCAACAAAGGATATATAACAAAGTATTGAGATGAGCTTTTGATATTGACCAAATACTTATTTTCCACCATAATTTGCAAATATTTCTTTTCCAAATCAGACAATGTGATTGTCTGGATTTGTTTCCACATTTTGTCTCTCATAGTTGAGGTATACCTATGATGAAAATTACAGGCCTCTCTCATCTTCTTAAGTGGGAGAACTTGCACAATTGGTGGCTGACTAAATACTTTTTTGCCCCACTGTATTTCTCCCTAAGTGGATTTATCAAATAACAACTGCAAATGAATGCAATTAATACTAACTTTATGACACTGGCTTGCCTTGTTAAATCCCAGAATGGCTCTTCCAAATAAGACAAATGGTGGGTGTGGTTTGGCTATTGAAAAAATAATTACAATAAAAAGGATTTTAATTTGTTTTAAAATGTTTAGACTTGACTGATATGTTATTCTATAGCAACACAACAGAATTGTCTTATGATGACAAGGTGTTTACTGTCCCTTTAACTAAGGCTATGAAGCCATTACTTGACCTCACAAAGGGCCAGAATATAAGTGGAGCGCTATCTCCAGAAGTAAACTTTTAACACATGTGGTTTAGAGCGTGTGTTACAAGAGAAAAGTAAATCGTTTGCAAGCAATACCCAACACTTGCTAAGTTCTTCTCCCTATAGACGTTAATGGAGCACGCTGATGAAAAAATCCTAACACTTATCGCATGAACGCTAACCCGACACCATATTAGAGTTCAACCCAGGTAGTTATTCATATTTTACATTCCAATGTTCTTCACGTAGAAGACATTTTTTTTCTTTATATATATATATATATATATATATATATATATATATATATATATATATATATATATATATATACCTATATAAATATATACAGGTATAGATATACACAGAGATATATAGGAATATATATTTAAAAATACAAAGAACAATTTCTACTATGTAAAGAACATTGTAATGGAAAATATTTACAGTAAATGCACACTAAAACACATTAAATATTACAATTAAATAAAATTATCTTTTATGTTTTAAGGTATTTGAGTGGAAAGGGCTCCAAAGTGTGTGTATGAATATATATATATATATATATATATATATATATGTGTGTGTGTGTGTGTGTATATGCATGTGTGTAAATGCATTTATATGTGTATACATGTAAGTATATACATATGTATATAAATAAATAGAAAACACAGGAAAAAACAGCAAGGCTGAATTGTGGTTTCCTGCCGTGACAAACAGTCACTCTGAAGACCTCAATGAAGTATGCCTGAGCTCGGTGGGAAAATGGAAAGACATCGTGGATCAACAGGGGTAAGGACTCACAGGATTCTTTACAGCAGATAAGTGAATGGAGGGTTTAACTTATGATTCTCCGGTAACTTTACCATACGGCACGGCCACCGCTGCACCTCTGGAAGACCGGTGAATTCTTACGATATCCACTCCTTGCGTCCGCTCTCTGGCGTGGCTGCACTTCCTGTCACGCCCCTTAGTCGATACCAGCCAATCCGTGCTCGTCTATGACGTAGCTCCACCGCTCGGCCAATCCTTCTGGGGCAACTTCAAAAATCCCAGTCCGGGGAACAAATGGAAATATCCCTGATATTTACTAGGAATCAGAAAGTTCGCTGCAAGACCTGGCTTTTGCAAGGGATAACGAAACAGATACAAAAAGAGAAAAAAAGCCGGATACGGTCTTGAATTAAATTAAAACGTCCAATTTATTGGTCAATGTTAAAAATTGACAGTACTCAAACGAAAAAAGTCTAACATGTTTCGGCACACGGCCTTACTCATAGACATAATTTTCTTAGTGAAAACCGCCAGTATTTAAAAGCAGTAGTGAGTATCTATTGGTTGTCATTAATTGCTAACAAGTAACAAGTGATAATATACTTAAACAATAAGAGAACCTAACTAACAATGCTGTTGGATAAAAACATGATTGCTGCACAGGTATATAGATTTAACATATATAGGTGGCATATAAATCCCAACGAAATTAATATTTAATGAAAATATACCATATATGTGGCAGCTAGTTTAAATTCAATTGAATCAACAAGTATATATATAAGTGAATAAATCTATACAGACAGATTGCAATATACAAAAATAAACCATGTGAGGATTATATTGGTTCGCTGAAGCAATTTGGAAAATCACATACTTATGATCATACATACAATATTAATACATAGGCCTAGAACAATTTTAAATGACTACTGTATATATGGCCATTTGGAAAAACACCTCTGTTTCATACAATTCTTGTATATATTAATGATAGTCTCAAATATATTTAAGTCTGTTATTAATAACAATGTTAATAATAATTGAGCACAAAAAGGCAAATGAAATTGAGAAGATTGTACTATAAAAGTACAAATACTCCTATTGGTGGTGTGGACACATACAGGAGAAATAGTAATTTGGTGCTTGGTGTATATCATTGGTTCCAAACGATTAAATACAAGGTGGACCTTATGTTCTTTAGAAAATATGTTTTAACAGCACCAATTCTCCTGTTAATGTAAACACCAACAAACACTAGTTGATTATTGTAGAAATTATTCAAATTTGGATATGAATTACTCAATAGTGTGCTCTGGGGAAAACTTTATAATTGGTTTAATATAAATGGAAGAGTGGGGTGGGGGTTTAGTATATTATGTTGTGGGCATAAATAGACCCCTCACAAAATGGATACTAATTGTGGTTATCCTGAACAAATTATCAGATTGATACATGATCATATAATGTCTTGGTGAATTATTCCCAAAAATTTATAATGTCATTGATGGAATTATATCCATCAGGGATACGCGATTTTAAAGTGAAGATCCAAAATGCTTCTTTTTTCAAGAGAGCCTTGTTTCGATCGCCACCTCTGTTTTGTGCTTGTATGTGGTCAATGACCATCCATCTAAAGGTTGTATTACTGCTAGCATGTATCTGAATGAAATGCTTAGCCATATCAGATACAGGATCTGATCGTTTAATATCCGATAGATGTTGACGGATGCGTTCTCTAACCTCCCTTGAAGTGCATCCCACATATTGTTTTGGGGTGCATGTGCACCAAATCACATATACTGCAAATTTTGTGCGACAATTCACACAACTTTTTACTGTATATGTCTTATTTGTGGTGGCGGAGGAAAAGACATTGCCTTTTTGAATAAAGCTGCAAGGGATACATGCATTGTAACCACACTTGTACATGCCCCTAGTTTGCAGCCACGAGCTTGTTGTTGTTTTATCCTTAAGTAAAGCACTGGGGGAAATAATATTTCCTATAGTGCAACCTTTCCTGTAGGAAAACCTACATCCTTTGTCGATGAAAGGAACCAATCCCTCATCTGCCTTAAAGGGCCACTGTAAGTAAATATTTTCTATGCCTGTTACTAACTAACTACCCCAAATACGCTTTTTATCAATAGCATTTCATTAACATATCTCTACCGTATATCAGAAATCTTGTCTGCAAATGTAATTGTTTTCCAAACCCACTCCGTGGGTATCCTTTGCTCTGTACCAATCCGCTTACAATACCTAGGTTTCAAAATGGCGCTTTAAACACAAAGTTATTGGTTTAAGTATTTTGAACACTCAGTGCTGAAAATAGTGGGCAGGATAATGTGACATCATCGGCGAATAAAAGATATAACTTTTAGAACGTTATGAAACTTCGTTTTGGAGAAAATATAGGTCAGTAGGTTTTAATTAATGTTTATTAACTTTAATATGTTAGTTGTTTAGCTTAAACATTATAACAGAAAGTAATCCTTTAAGCATAGGTAAATGTTTACGAATGATCTTGCAGATGTTATCATAGTCAGATGAATATTGAGTAACAAAGGTAACCCGATCACTAGTGGGATTGGTCCTTTTGGGTTTATTTGTCAACAAAGTTTTTCTGTCCAAACAATCCACTTCATTTTTTGCCTTTTGAATGGCTGTGTTTTGGTAACCCCTACTTCTGAGTCTGTGAGTAAGATCTTCACTTTGTATAACACAATCTTGTTTGTAAGAACAATTCCTTTTTATTCTAATATACTGTCCCTTTGCTATGGCATAGGGAACATTTAGTGGGTGGTTGCTTCTACCATGTAGGAGTGTATTGCCTGATATAGGCTTTCTGAAAATTTGTGTTTTTACATTGTTAGTACCGACCGGATTGCTTAGCTGAACATCTAGAAAATTTATAGATGTTTTGTTTGTTTCAAAAGTGAACTTGAGACCCCATTCATTTTCATTTAGATATCCAATGAACTCTTCAATGAGTGTGGGCTGACCAATCCAAATCAACAGTAGATCGTCAATAAAGCGATTGTAGCTTTTGATATACCGGAGGAAAGGATTCTGTTCCCCATATATCATGCTAAGTTCGAACCAACCCATTACTAAATTAGCATATGAGGGCGCAAATTTCGCCCCCATTGCTGTTCCTTGCAACTGGAGATAAAAAGAATCATCAAACTTAAAATAATTATGTGTTAATAAAAATTGCAACACATCCAAGATGAATTGAATAAATTCTTTAGTATAATTTGTTTTATTTTCCAAATAGAATTTAACAGCAAGGATCCCCATGGTATGGGGGATAGATGAGTATAAAGCTACAACGTCTACTGTTAGCCAAGAAAATTCTTCTTGCCATATAAAGCCATCAAAAATTTGAAGCACATGTTTGGTATCTTTCAGAAAGCTTGGTAAGGAAACAACAAGTGGCTGCAATATGCTGTCCAGCCATTCCGATAGTGGTTCGCAAAGCGAACCAATACCAGACACAATCGGTCTACCTTTTACATTCACAGTGCTTTTGTGCACCTTGGGCAAGACATGTATAATAGGGGTAATGGGATTATCAACGGACAAAAAGTCAAAAGTTTTGTCATCAATGTGGCCAAACATGAGGCCATCATCCAAAAGGGAGATGAGGTCCTTTTTAAATTTGTGTACAGGATCGCAAGGTAAAACCTTGTAATCAGTAGGATTATTAAGATGCCTCATAATCTCCCCTTTATATGATTTTAAATCCCAGATGACAACACTTCCACCTTTATCGGCGTTCTTGATCACCAAATCTGAGTTTGACTTCAATGAAGTCAAAGCAGTTCTCTCTTGTTTGGTGAGATTGGGTTTACTTTTCAAGGGTTTTTTGGCAAGATCAATCAGGTCTTTCTCAATTCTTTTTTGGAAAGCAACCAATGTGTCCCCCCTTGTTTGTAAAGGATAAAAAGTAGATTTTGGTTTAAACCCAATATGGGCATTACATGTGCCCAAATTTAGTTCAGCATTCTCTTCATTCAATGACATAAGAGCCTGGATATCCCTGACTTCAGAAAAATCAAAACTCAGAGTATTTGGAATATTCTCAGATGAACTACCATAATGGTCAGTTCTGTTGTCAATCTGTTCACCAATCTCTTGTGAGAAATAAAAATGTTTTTTCAATGTAAGTGCTCGAATAAATTTATTTATATCTACCAAGGTTTGGAACAAATTAAACCTAGTGGTAGGGACATAACCTAGTCCATAACCGAGTACTTTGATCTCATCTTTATTCAATTTGTAATTGGTGAGATTGATAACATCATAAGTGGAGTCAATACACTCATCCATTAGATTCAAAACATTTCCATTTGAAATACATGTATCACCCATCAAATCTGATATTTGTTCTGACCCCTCACTCTCCTTGTTGTATACCTGGGTTGTTGTCTTAAATTTGGATTTCCCCTTGTATTTGCCCCTCGCCCTCGATTTACATGGTTCATTGGGGTAATCTGAAAAACCTGATCCAGTATATTACTGTCGGTTTGTTCTTTCTGTGAACCTGTCTGTTCTAATGCAGTCTGATATTTATTTGACGTTGTGGGATGCTCAACTTCCTTTGAAGTAAAGGATACAGTTTTTAATGTCTGATCCTTGGAGTTTTTTAGTATAGATTTAGGTTGTGCCCCCTGAGCCTGATAGGCTTCATTGTCAGGATTACTATGATCTGAGTTGCTGGCATCACCTGAATCTGAACCACTCCAAGTGTCTTTTTTATTATTTTGATTTACTCTGTTGGACCTCCATCTACGTTTGCGTTCCCTAGAACGATTTCTATTTTGTCTTTGCCAAATATAAGCCTTATTTTGACTATAATCCATTTGATCTCTCATGTATTTTTCATGTTTTGATTGCACTAACTCCTTTTTTAATTGCGCTATACTGTCATTTAAAATATTGTCCAGTTCTTTATAGTTTTTTTCTTTTCTTTTTTTTTTTCTTTAAATTTTTTATTAGATTTTCAAAACATACAGTTTACAAGAAATGACGAGGGGATCAAAACAGCAATATGTGAAATACTATGAACAGTAACAAAGTTCCATCTATATTACTGAAGTAGAACTATATTTATCCCCCATTTATAACATAACCATATAGATCATAAATAAACAATTTAATCTTGACAATTGTGAATGGCTGCTGCGCTACTTTCTACTATCTAGTTCCTGCCTCCCTCCCGCATTCCTACCTCTCTGAGTAAACCATTAGGGGTATTCTTAAGTGTTCCCAAATATTCCTCCCAAAGGAAAACTATAGAGTGATAGTCAGTAATACGGTTGGTTTGTTGATAGTGATATTTTTCCAGTGATAATACTCTAGTCACCTGGTCTCTCCATTCTTGTACCTTAGGCGTCCTTATACTCTTCCAAAGCCTAGGTATTAATTGTCTAGCGCAATTTAACATAATGTAAAGCAGTGTAGCTCTCAGTTTGCATTTTATTTTAGGTAACTTGTTTAGTAGAAAAACAATCGGATTATATTCCAGCTGAATTGTTATTATCTTCCCTATTTCTAAATGTATGTCAGTCCAATATGTTTGTATTAAAGGGCAATTCCACCAAATATGGGTCAGATTTCCCTCCTGTTTACAATCCCTCCAACATAACTTGCTTGTGTTTGGATAGATACTGGCTAGTCTTTTGGGGGTTAAGTACCATCTGGTAAGTAATTTCATATTAGTCTCTGTGGCATTCATAGAGGATGGAGCTTTGCCCATTTGCTGAAAAACCGTCTGCCAGTCATTTGGTGTTAAGGTCATCTGTGTTTCCCTCTCCCATGTCTTGGTATATGCGGGTAATTGTTTGGAATGTGTCGATAATAGTAATTTGTATGATTGCGATAGTCCTTTCTTCGAAGTACCCGAAGAGTAGCACATTAACTCAAATGGGGAAAGAGGTCTAAGAAAGTCTGCTTTTTTCTTATTGTAACCTATATAATGCGATAATTGTATATACTCGTACCAGTTCTGTTCTTTGAGTATATTTTTCTCTATCAATTCTTCCCTAGTTCGTAATTTGCCATTTACCAGGCTTGAGTATATTGGTACACAACAGTGTATATTTGTAGTTTCTTCCCCTATCTTGTTATACCCTAATGGGGATTCAGAGTTTATTAATAAAGGAGTTAAAGGGGCCGGAACAGATGAGATGTCTTTGTTATTTTTTAGTATTGAATCCCATGTGTCAAATGTTTCTACTACTAAGTTCGGTGGCTCGCTACCGAGTCTCCTCTGTGTCTTGTCTAGCCAGCAAAGGCTACCTAGACTGGGTGTGTTAGTTAGGTTGTGTTCCAACCTTACCCATTCTTTATTATCTGAGTGCTTACACCAATCTATAATTCTATTTAACATGGACGCCTGTTTATAATATAATAGGTTAGGTACTCCCAGGCCACCGTTACATCTATCCCTGTATAAAGTTTTCTTTGAGACTCTCGGCATTTTGTTCTGCCATATAAATGAATTTACATTGGCTTGAAGTCTATTCAAGTATGTCTGTGACAGTGGGATCGGTACTGTTTGAAAGATATATAATATACGTGGTAGAAAAGACATCTTAAAGGCATGTATTCTACCAAGCCATGAGAGGAATTTATTTTTCCACACCCTAATCTCTGTGTGTAGTTTTGCCAGTAAATTCATGTAGTTTAGTGTGTAGAGTTCTTCTTTAGTTCTTGCGATTTGTATACCTAAGTATGTCAAGGAGTCTTTCTGAATAGAGAATTGAAAATGGTTTTTGATATGTTGCAGTAAGGCATCTGTTACAGCTACCCCCAGGACCTCAGATTTAGTTGTGTTAATTTTAAAATATGAGTGGGCGCTATATAGATCAAATTCTGAATGTAGTGCTTTAAGGGATGGGAGAGGGTTTGTCAATGATAATAGAATATCGTCTGCATAAAGCGATAATTTATAAGGTGTATCTTGGATTTTGATACCTTCTATGTCAGGGTTGTGGCGTATTTTGGAGGCCAGGACTTCCATGGCCAATACAAATAGTAGGGGCGAAAGAGGACATCCCTGCCTGGTTCCATTTTTAATGTGGATGCTATTCGAGAGGGAGTCATTTAATCTGACCTTCGCTGAGGGACTGCTATATAGAGCAAAAATTTTATCCAACATATGTGGTCCTATTCCAAATCTAATAAGAGTATGTCGCAAAAACCTCCAATTTAGCCTGTCAAAGGCTTTTTCTGCGTCAATACCCAAAAATATCGTAGGTATTTTTTTCTTATGTGCATATTCCAAAAGATCTATAGTTTTAACCGTATTGTCCCGCGCCTCACAGCGCGGAACAAAACCGGCTTGGTTTAAATGTATTAGTTCAGGGAGGTACCTGTTAAGTCTTGTAGCTAATACTTTCGCATATATCTTCACATCAACATTTAGCAAAGATACAGGTCGAAAGTTTGAGGGAGTAATCGCTGGTTTTCCAGGCTTGGGAAGCACTGTAATATGTGCCTCCAGCATTGTGGGTGGGAAAGTTGTGTCAGTTGTAATTTGATTAAAAATGTTTTGCAGATGTGGTAGCAGGATAGGGGAGAATTTTTTATAGTATTGCACTGAATACCCGTCTGGGCCAGGGCTTTTTCCCGAATTTAGATTCTTAATGGCCAATGCTATCTCGCCTGCTGTGATTGGTTTTTCTAGATCTTCAGTTTGTTCTATTGATAGTTGGGGTAGTTGGCACTCTTCTAAATAGGTGGCCATGCTAGGCATTACATTGTTATGTGTTTCTTCTTTCTCTATGTTATATAGTTTCGTGTAATAGGCCTCGAATTGGGATAAGATGCCTGGTGTGGTTTTAATTATCTGTTTATCAGGCGTGTTAATTTGATGTATATATGTTTTAAGTTTTTTGAGTTTTAAAGCTCTCGCTAATAATTTCCCACTCCTATTGCTTTCGTAATGGTATCGCTGGTTAAGTTTTAAAGTCATTAAGTTATATTCTTTAGTCAGCAGATCTCTAAGGGCTTCTCTGGCTTTTTGTAGTTCTCCCAGTGTTTCTTCATTTTGTGGGTCTTGTTTATGTTTAAATTCTGTTTGTGATAGTGTATCCGCTAGGTCTTTATAGTGTTGTCTAGATGTTTGTTTCATATGTGACTTGTATTTGATGAATTCACCTCTCATGAAACATTTGTGTGCCTCCCATACCATGAATGGGTTGCTATCTGCTTGTGTATTAATTGTGAAATATTCTTTCATTGATCTAGTTAGCTTTTCTGCATACATGGGGATGTTTAATAGAGAGTCTTCTAGCTTCCAGATAAAGGGTTGGGTTGGTGTGTTAGGCCAGTTGAGTTGTGTTATCACTGCAGAGTGGTCCGACCATACTGTATGTGAAATCTTTGAGTTGCATATAGTCGTCAAACCCTGCTGGTTAGTCATAATGTAGTCAATACGACTATAAGTGTGATGAGGTGATGAGAAAAAAGTGTAATCCCTCTTAGAGGGATTTACAAACCTCCAGATATCATACAAATTGTGATCTTTCATTAGTTTCCCTAAATGTTTGGCCACATTGCATGGGGCTCTTTTTGTGATATTTGAGCTGTCCATGTACGGATCAATTGTAATATTTAGGTCACCCCCTATAAATGTTACTCCTCTTGAGAAGTCAAGTATTTTATTAAAGGTCTGTTTAAGAAATGGGAATTGCCTTACATTTGGTACATATATGTTTATCAGAGTTACCGGGCTGCCATAGAGGAGCCCAAACACTCCAAGAAATCTGCCGTCCATGTCTGTCGTAGTCTGTATGTGTTTGAAGGCTGTGTCTTTGTGTATTAGAATGCTAACACCACATTTTTTAGTATCTGCTGAGCTATGATAGTGTTGGGTGTACCGTGTCCCGAAATATTTAGGCTCGTTCCTTCTCTTAAAATGGGTTTCTTGAAGGAATATTATATTCCCTTTTTTCTTATGCATGTCTAGTAAGGCTATCGATCTTTTCTGTGGGGAGTTTAGACCCTTTGCATTTTGGGATATGATAGTGATCGATTTACTCATGTTGATCTTTTTTAGCTGTAGGCTGTTTTTGGATGGGTATAGCGGTTTTATATCAAATGTCTATTGCTATGCTGTAATTACCTTTGGTAGCGCAGCAGCCAATATATGGTTTAGGATAAAAAATATAAATAAAAAAAAAAGAAAAGTAAACAAGAAAAAAGACAAAGAGTATATAGCAACAAAACAAAAACAATTCAAAACAAACAAAACAATAACAGTAGCTTCTTTTTTTCTTGTGTCTGTTGCAAAAGCAAAATGAAATGCAATTTACACTTTACTTAAAGATGCTATGTAGTGCCTATTATATTACTTATATATCTAGTATTCGATCTTATATTCAACTGTTATTAAACTTAGAGGTGTAAACCATCGATGAACTCATACAATTAACAACATACAGTATTATTTCTACATTTATGGAACCAATAGTGTAATTTTGGTATAAGGCACTTTGTCCACTTTTATCCCTGAGACTGTTATATACAGCTACGCAGTCCCTTCTCAGTACAGCTAAGAGCTGCGCCTGAGAATTGTTTTCAGCTTAAAAATTACAGTTTGTGTGTATATTCATATTTTACCCATCCAGACGTATCTCAGTCCATACTTTCCTCGTCCGAGATGGAAGCTCTCGATGTTGTGGTTGTTCTTTTTGCCTGTGGTTGCTGGAGATGTTTAGGAGACCTGCTTTCAGCAAGAGAGGGCTCTTTATGCCCCTTATTGCTATCTTTGGGACGTTTCTTCCTTTGTGGTAGTGGCTGCGGTTCTCCAAGTTCTGAGCTGGTAGGGGGATCAAGATCCAGGGCGGTGCAAAATTCTGATATCTCTGAAGTCTTGGTACAGGAAATCTTCCTGTTCCCATGCAAAACATACAGGTGGAACGGGAAGCCCCATCTGTATAATATCTTTTTGCTCCTCAACAGGGCTGTTAAGGGTGCTAATTCCTTCCTTCTCTGTAATGTCCTTTGCGAAAGATCAGTGTAGAATTGGAGTACATTACCCCTAAATTTGACTGGTTGGTTTCTGCGGGACAGATTGAGGAGTTCTTCTTTCTCCATAAATTGTTTAAACTTTATTATTATGTCTCTAGGCGGCGCTTTATATGATGGTTTGGGTCTCAAGGCCCTGTGCGCTCTGTCCCAATTTATTTCTCTAGATGATGTTTCACCTCTCAGGTGGGCAAATAGTGCCGGGAGATAAGTAGGTAAATCCTTTGGCAATACCGACTCTGGGATTCCTCTTATGCGCAGATTTTTCCTGCTCCCTCGGTTTTCGAGGTCCTCAATTTTATCGTGAAGAACCTCTATTAGGTCTGCCTGTGTGGATGATGTTTCCTGTAGTTGATTTACTTCGTCTTGAATATTATTTGTGTAATCTTCAAGGGTATCCACTCTAAACCCTATTGTGTGTATCTCCTGTTTTAGCTCTGCCATCTCCTCTCTCATACAAGTTCTTACTATCTCTGCAATATCCTGCTTTGAAGCCAGTGATGACAGAACTGATGTAGGAATCTGTGTCAGGGTTTCTGATGTTTTCTGGGGCCTAATTGGCGATTGCAGGGCGGGTGATGCCCCCTCTAGTTGCTCTTGCTCCATTGAAGTGGAGTGTTGGCTCGCAGGGTTAAAAAAGGATTCCACACTGGGGCCCTTCCCGTGTGTATGCTTTGAGGGCTTTAATGGCTTCAGCAATCTCTTGGATGTCATTTTGGGCCCTGTCCCAACAGGTTCTGCAGCAAATACCCTTGCCTGTACAGGTGTCCCTGTTTAATGTGAATAAAAAGGTAGATCTATATTTCCAGAGGTAAAACTTTACCATACGTCTGCACAAACAATACCCCTGTAGATGATTGCAGAGTAAGTGATCAGCTTATGGGCTTATCTCCATAAAGATTGTTCTTTATTTATATTTTTGTCTGCAAGTGCTTATCTGAGATAGGGTTAGCCTTTATTTTTACAGTTTCTATTATTAGCGTGGTCTGTGCTGTGTTATCTCCTTTGCGTGTTCTCCGCTCTATTGCTGCTTAATCCTTACTACGCCACAGCTCTAAGGCCCTGCCCTTCCCATAAGGGCACTATTACCCTGGTGTAAGTTCGGGTCAGGTATGTTAGATATCTGTTATCGTGACTTTTGATTGCACTTACTTCTTGTTCCGGTCGTTGCTGTGCATCCGTTTTATTTTATATATGTTTTTGTTTTTTATTATTTTTTTTATTCTTTTTATTCGACAGAGTTCCTGTTCTCCCGGCACTAAGGTACAGTGCCCGATGCCTCCGGTTCCGATGTCGGGTCCCCCAATATCAACAGAGGGGGCTTGTTTGCGGTTACAGCTTGGCGCTGCTTTCTAGCTTTCTTACTTGGCGCTTCTGTTAATGGCGGCCTTTCTGTACCCGTTAGGATAGCAGGGATGCGCTGTTCGCATTCTTTTGAAAAGGCTTCTGTGCAGGCTCTATGTTCCGCAAGTGTTACGGCTTGGTTCCCAACAATTAAAATCAGGCTTGTATGCTTTTTTATCTCATTTTTGCTTGCTGGTTTACGGAGCTATGGAGTTATGCTGCCATCTTAGCAGCGGCCAGCTCTGCCTCCCCCCTTTATAGTTTTTTTCTAACGTGTTTAAATCCAATTCTTGTTGTAAGAGAATGATTTGATCTCTGACCGCTCGAAGTTGGGCATCTTTGTATTCAATGATAAGTCCCATCAATTTGAAAGAGCAGTCAGAGAGAGAATCATTCCATTTTTTAATGAAAGCCTGATCATCTACAGAGAAAGTGGGAAATTTCTTAATTCTAAGGCCCCTGGGAACCATTTGTAACCTTATATAGCGATCCAGGGTCCATTTGTCCCATTTTAACCTCAATTCCCTTTTCATTAAATTTTCCATAGACTGGAATTTGTCACTTAAGGGGTTCACACTGTAATTTTCACAAAAAATATTTTCGAAATCTTTTTCTAATTGATCTAAATTGTCAATAGTGGTGAGTGAGTAGAATTGTTGGTCCATGTCAAAGCCTGATGCTGCTTCCATATTTGAAAGCTGAGGATGGAGCTTCACTTGAAAGTGGCTGTATATATCAAGAAATGGTGTCAACAATTGAACTCATAAATAAATACACATATTTAGACATACTATATATATAAATATATTCACATATATATATATATATATATATATATATACACATATATACAATACAGCCCTTTCCATTCAAACACCTTGTTATATACCATATACCTTTAAAAACTTTTTATTAATATATATGAATATTTTTATTAAATAGTGTATATATGAGTGTAACACAAGTTTTTTTTACATATATGTAACACACAGTTTATTTGCATAACCAACACAGTTATAATAATATATGTTTTACCTATGTGATTGTCTAGTATCTAAGCCTTTGCAGACTTATCTTAGTTCTTTTGACAGACAGGGATCTAATGGGGTGAAACAAATCTTTTTGAAACACTGGCATATCCTTAAGAAAGATAGTTTACTACGGGAATGTAAAGGAACCAAACCCAATTTCATTTTCAGAAAGAATAGGAATCTTAAATTGATCATAGCCAGTGGTGTATTTAGGTTTTGTGCTGCCCTAGTCACTCAAAATTGGGTAGTCAGCGCTGACACACACACACACTCACACATACATACACATATATAAATATACATAAACACACACATACACACACACATATAAATACACACATATACATACACACATACACACACACACATATACATACACATACCTACACACATACATACACACACATACAGGGAGTGCAGAATTATTTGGCAAATTAGTATTTTGACCACATCATCCTCTTTATGCATGTTGTCTTACTCCAAGCTGTATAGGCTCGAAAGCCTACTACCAATTAAGCATATTAGGTGATGTGCATCTCTGTAATGAGAAGGGGTGTGGTCTAATGTCATCAACACCCTATATCAGATGTGCATAATTATTAGGCAACTTCCTTTCCTTTGGCAAAATGGGTCAAAAGAAGGACTTGACAGGCTCAGAAAAGTCAAAAATAGTGAGATATCTTGCAGAGGGATGCAGCACTCTTAAAATTGCAAAGCTTCTGAAGCGTGATCATCGAACAATCAAGCGTTTCATTCAAAATAGTCAACAGGGTCGCAAGAAGCATGTGGAAAAAACAAGGCGCAAAATAACTGCCCATGAACTGAGAAAAGTCAAGCGTGCAGCTGCCAAGATGCCACTTGCCACCAGTTTGGCCATATTTCAGAGCTGCAACATCACTGGAGTGCCCAAAAGCACAAGGTGTGCAATACTCAGAGACATGGCCAAGGTAAGAAAGGCTGAAAGACGACCACCACTGAA